>NW_020799116.1:8454636-8516948 GCF_003259725.1 Athene cunicularia
TAAGAATATATATATATATATATATATATATATATATATATATATATATAAACACACTTCCCTAGCTCCCAAGAAAGTAAGTGATTGAAAATGTTAAATGTTGCTGCTGCCATATATACGAACAGGAATCAGAGCTCTCAGGGGCTACAAAACCTTCATTTTCTGGTTGTAGCTCAACTCATCTAACCAAAAGATACCCCTTAGAAATGAGGTAGGTGAGAGAGGCTCAAGTCCTGTCTAAGACAAATGTCTTACAAGGTATTCTCTATTTAGCAATCTGTATAAAACAGTTGTATAACTTGTGTCTGTCAAACTGAGAAAAGGGCTTTCAGGTACACTTAAAATCAGATAGGATATTGTTAAAAAAAAACCTCATCTGAAACCAAAACTTGTCAGAGACTGGAAAAAACCCTCCATATATTTTCTTTTTTTCATTGACACAGAGACTGTTTTTTTAAAAGGAATTTCATATTCAACTGCCCATTCCGATTATAGCTGGGTCAGGGAAAAAAAGTATACTGAGAGAGACAATTGCTTAAGCAAACCCAAACTAGAGAGGATTGGAGAGCTGACATGAAAACCTGC
Organism: Athene cunicularia; assembly: GCF_003259725.1. Classification (NCBI taxonomy): domain Eukaryota; kingdom Metazoa; phylum Chordata; class Aves; order Strigiformes; family Strigidae; genus Athene; species Athene cunicularia. Next base: position 8,455,222 of record NW_020799116.1, read on the forward strand.
TCAGGTTTAGCATGTACAGTGCCCTAGGACAAAGGAGGAGCGCAGAGCACTGATGGGGAATGAAGCTACTGAATTTCCCCTACTGTTTTTCTTGTTGATGTTTTGAATTTTTTTGGAGATAGCAACCGGAAACACGATTTCCTGAGAAAATAAAAAAGACCTCTGAAACTGCGTGGCTGGAAAAAAATCTGGTTTTCGTAGCTGTGAGAATTAGTGTGCCACCCTGCCCTAAGTCAGGATTACATCCGGAATTAAATCCAGCTTTCCTTTGCCTTTGTTTTATTTATTATCTGCAGAATTGCTTTGTACAAATGTTATGAAAGAGCCCCTGCATTTTTTTTTTTTTTTTTTTTTTTTTTTTTTTGTAAATGAGCCATTAGCGTGAGTAAACAGGGTTTAGGTCGGAGTTTGAAGCTTCCACAAGGCGGCACTGACGCATCTCGCATCCCCGAGTCATCGTTGCCTGTCGGGTTGCTCCTTCTTCAAACATTTAGAAATTATATTTGCATGCATTTTATCAAGAAACTGTTCTGCCTCTAAATTTTCGTGTTACCCAGCAAAGTGCCGGGTTAACAAAATAGGAGTTAACCTTGATAAGAGTCGTCAGTAATTTCCTATACAATAGATATTATGCTTTCTGGGAGCTTTAAAGCAATGATAATGTAAATTGCCTATTTGCAGTGACAAACAGTGTTCTTTTAGTACTTTTCCAGTATTTCAGTGACTTGCAAATTTTGTGATAGATACCCAATTGCTACTTACTCTTTCTTTCCCGGTCTTTGTTATGTGTTTGAAAAGTTACAGAAACTGGTTCTATTTTATTTGATTGGGTTAACAAATGGATGCAACACTTCTGTGCACCACTTTCCCACCCCCCCGCTACTGATCACAGCTAGTTGGTGAGATGAAGCTACTTCTCTTCTTAGCAAACTTGACTCCAGCCAGCCGAGATCTGGACCCTGCTGCCTTTCCTCCTCTTAAATACGCACTGAACTCTTGTCAATAAACAGCAACATGGGAGAGGAGAGCAGTGGCCACAGAAAAACAGAGTGGTTTTCCTGATGACAGACAGTCCCGTTAGCATGAGCAGAGTTGCTGCTATCAGTAAGGAGGGCAAGTTTCCCCATTTCATCTACTCATGGAGTAAAATGCAACTGGAGAAACAAAGTTTAATAGCAGTGAGTGTGCACTCTGCCCCTCTGTCACCAAAGGCCAGCTGAGCGGGGTTGACTCTGCAAGCCGTGCAAGTCTTGTTGCCATGTGTCCCTATTCCTAATAAAGCAGGGCTATTTTAGCGAGAGGTTTTAGTTTAGCAGGGTTTGAAAGAGATCTCATTAAACTGAAGAACGAGATCTATACAATGTCTTTTTCTGTTGCTGACACTACTTGTCATGATTGTTTTGAAACCCAGAAATATAGACTCTACCTACCACTCTTTGGACAACTGAATATCTTCAAATGTTCTAATTTCTGTATTTGAACCAAAATTTCCTTGCTATTATTACTTAGCAGTGTGAAAACAGATCAGAAGAAAAAAAACGTATATTCTCCCTCCCCAACCTTGCTGGCTCTTCTCCCTTGCTCTGTGGTCAAAAGTTAAATAGGATGTTCTGATTATCACCACTCCCAAAACAGATTAGTGGGGTTTTTGTTCAAAATAATTCCTCCTCCTCCTCCTCTGGCAGCTAGTCTGTGCCAGCAAGTTCAAAATACGGGAAGCTTGACCTTAGCTACAGCCCTTGCCCGTGTGCCATGCGTCCAGCACTGCCCAGCTGAGACAATCTGGTGGAGACTTCTGAGTTCTGCCCTTTCCACCAAAGCACTGACACACCAAGGGAAGAAAAGCCCACAGGGAATCTGATGCAAAGTTACTTGAAGATAACAGGATCCACAGTTTTCATTGCAGTTTTGGAGCAGGACCCAAATGTGTAATAAGTTGGCAAGAAAAAACTTCCCACTGTATATGGGGCGAAAAGGAGTCCTCATCTCCCGAGTGCTAAGGGGGAAAGTCAAAACCTCTTTCGAACTCTGCCACATTCACCAGTGTACAGTGAAAGAAAACATTCCTCCCTGATCCCGATGCTGGCGACCAGCCAGAGCCCAGAGCACCCTGGGAAATACCACTTTCCAAACCCTGCTGTGCTACCTAATCACACAATGGGCTACATATGCCATCCAAGAAAATAAACACAGGTCTGGGAAGCTGTTTGTCCTGCAGGGCTAGGAATGCTCTTCCTAACTTGGCAGGGCAGCGTAATCCTCTCTGAAAGGGGAGAGCTGCTTGAACTCAAACTGAGTAATGAGATTGAAGAAAAGCCCATCAGAAACTGGCACAGCCCTTCCCTTGCCCTGCCAACATGCTGCCAGATGACACAGTGCTGGGTGCTCTCCTTGTGGCTTGTATTTGTGTCATGATGAAAGGTAGACCATGGATCTAGACCCCAACAAGGGCCCAAAGCGTTGCTGAGTGACAGGTTGTACCCCAGATCTTGTGGTTTGTAGGGGAGGTTGCTAGCTTTTCTTGGTCTCTGGGCAAAATCTCATCGAGTTGCATGTTTCAGCATAGACCATGGGCTCCTCTCCCTGGCAGCTTCAGTAGTGACTGAAATTTCCTATGACTGCAAACACCTTGAGAGGGTTTTGTGGTCCACACAGGCTCTGGGCTTCTGGGATCTCAGTGAAGAGAGGTGGGGAGTGGTGGTGGAGGGCAGAAGTCGAGGGTTGCAAGTTGGTCAGCAGCAACTGCAAATTGCATCTGTGTTCCTGATACCCAGTCTAGGGCTCTTCTCCACTTGGCTCTTGAGATCAAAACAAAATTCCTCTGAGAACGAGACTTGCATTGATTATAGTAAAAATTGGATCTGGATTTTAAATCACATTATTAGCTCTTCTAGCAAGATGAACTGAGTGATACAATTTGATTAAAAATTGCAAAGACCTCCCCTTCCACCTCCCTCCCTCAGTTTTGGAGCAAATGTGTGCTTTGTGGTAACAGGGAATGAAAGCATTCTACAAAGCCTTTTTTAATTACCGCATTAAGAAAATTCACTATATGTTACTCTCCAAATTTACAGATTTGTTGCTTTAAACACATCATATTGCTATCTGAAACACTTGAAACTCTCAGAAGTTTTTAAAAGTGTGTGTTTAGGTTAAGGTTAAGTTGCCCTTGACAGCATTTTTTTAAAAGATTTGAATTGTTGAATAACCACCTTTCACCCATCCCTAATTGTAATTTAAATGACAATATGCTCCCAATCAATAGCTCTTTGTCACACTTTGAAGATCAAGGATGAGATTTCACCCCATGAGTTTACATGGCAAAAGCTTCTTTTTCATAATGCTAAAAATGTTGCATCCTGCTGTTAAAGAAGTATAAGAATACCTGCTCTCAAATAATTAGTTTTGAATAAAAGCATTTAAGTCATACTTTATAGCCATTAATTTGAAACAATTCAAAGCCCTTCATTTCTGCACTCTGTTCACAGCTAAATATTACAATAGATATTTTAGCCAATTGGAAAAAAAAAATCAGTTACAGCAAGGTAATTTGAACAACTTAAGTTAGGTGATATTGTGAAAGGTGGGGTTTGAATAACTGTAGCTTTATTTTTGCATCACTTTCATTTCTATGTAGAACCATCTTTGCAAGTGGAAAATTGAAAAGCTTATAATGGTGATCGTTGTGTGTATGTGACTTTGCATTACTGTGTGCTTGTTTAATAGGTACGTATGGCGTCATGTTACTGTTTCTCTAGTTGTACATGTAAATACAGATTTATTACACAGGGTCCGCTCAAACAGCTGATTTTCTATTTTTATATTTTTTTAAATTTCTATTGCTAGGAGTCCTAGGCAAGGGCCGAGACTCTCCTGTGCTCGGTATTATGAAATGCCAAACAGAATGATGGTCTTTGTCCCAAAGTGCTTACAATTCTTGTTTTTAGTTAGAGCAGCGAAATGTTTTAAGAAGGATAAAGTCTGGTCTGTTTCTATGTTGTCCTTGGTAAACCCAATCTAGTCTGGTCTCAAAAACGGAGCAATTCTGCTCGTTGCCAGGGAGAATACATAGGTATCCAATGAGTCATGGTCAAACATACGGCCATTATTAGACCACAAACACAGGAGGAGAAAAAAGATTTCATTTGGACCTGTTGTCACTGCTGAGCTGGTGAAGAGGAATAACAAATAACTGAGTGGAGGAGGTTGCTCTTTAGGTATTTATGAGGAGCTTCTCTCCCTGTGGGGATAGACTGGGGAAAAGCAGAAATATGCATGTTGGAAAATTTAACTAGAGTAAAGGAGGCTGAGTTATGGTCTAACTAAGAGCATTTAGTACATTTTAACGGCAAACTGCAGACAATGGGAAAGAGAAGCTAAAGCTGTAAAGGGCTTTAGTGAATACAAACAACTTATTTTTAGTTTGGAAGAGAAGGGGCAATCGGAAGAAAGACACAAGGAGCGATGTGATTAAGTTCTGTGTTAGAGCAATGATCTCTGTGGCAGCATCACAAATGAGTAAGAGTGTGTTCATCCAGGCCAAGAAAAAGGATGCTGAAGAAACAGAACACAGGGTGCTGAGCACCAGAATGCACGGTTGTGTTTTTGTGGCTTAGCGGAAAAGGTCATGTCTGAGAATCGTTATGCAGAAATGTTTTGCAAGACTGGGCCCATATGTAAAGATTTAGAGAAAAATCTCAATCAAAGATGGAGCACAAGTTCTTACTTTTAACTGTGGGCTTGCACAAATAAGGAGTAAAAAAACAACCCATGAAAAAAAGGAAAAAAAACGTTGAAGCCTTCTTTACACCAAAAAATCCATAAAATAAAGACTTTACAGTTGGACAAGTCCTCTCCTCCCCAGTTATCATTTAGGGTAAGGCTAGGGAACTGCCTGTTTTAATCCGACACTGAGTTTTGTCTGGACAAGCAAGGGAGAAACTCACCTTATGGTGTTAAATTCTTCCTGCCTGGGCTGCTAGTGGATTTAGAGAGCATCAGGTTGTGCTCTGGGTCCCACTGAATTGAGCCATGCATAAATACATAGCAACAGATACTGCCCTGGCATTACGCTTTATATGCAGTGATCTGAACATAAGGATATGGTGTGACTGTGTATGGCTCTGGGTAATCACAAAGCCTTTCTGTGCTCCAAATTTTCCTACGTATAAAACAAAGATAATAATATTTCCAGCTCTGATACTAGTGGTTAGGGGATTGATTCTTTTGAACATTCATTTATGAAAAAATATATTGGTACAAAGTATTGTTTCTGTTCACATTGTTTCAGGTTATTAATGCTATTGGTCATTGTATCAGTATACTCAAAACACAGGATTTATTGATGGCTTTTATTTCCTATATGTGTCATATAAATGCCTTAACAGATGAACAGTGTAGTGAAAATGATAGGGTACTTCAGAATGGCTCAAAGTCACTGCTTCTTTAATAAAGATTTGGGTTTGTATGCCGGGAGAGATGGAATTCACACCCCAACCTATGCACAGCTGCAAGCCCTATTAAGTGAAACCCCTCCTAAATATAGATCCAATGGCCTCATCCCTGGCTGTATTCCAAAGACCATAGAGGCCTGTTTCACTCCTTCCACATCCCCCTTCCAACGCACAATGAGCATCAAGTCATTGAACTCTCTTCTCGGTAGCTGGGAAGTGTGGGTGCAGAGTTCGGAGGGTTTGAAAGGCAGAGCAAAGGCTATCTGCAAGGAGGGTAATTTTCATGTGTGCAATCAGTAAGTAAAAGAACGCTACAATCACTGTAGCTATTCATAAGCTATATATTCATTTTCCTGTGTATTGTCACTTTAAATAAAAAGGGGCGCTTTTTTTTTTTTTTCAAGTAGCCCTCAAGACAGCATTCATGAGATGAGCAAATCTGAGCCATGCTCAGACAAAACATTTTAACGATCAGGAGAGCCTTGATGCTTGGCAGTCACTAAAGATTGCATGTTAAGAGTAAGCCAAATCATCAAAATGCAGCTTGAGTAGGTCCAGTGATGGTGTATTCTATTGCTACAATTGTGGCTGCTAGAGTTAAGGTTGAGTGGGCATTTCTATTATAAACCCCAACTGGTAGGGTTGAGTATTTTGACCACATCAGGTCATGTCAAGTGAAACTTCTTGTATGAGTTGACACCCAAATACATGTAACCTTCCTTACAAAACGGGATCAAGCTCTTCCACCTCCACCTACCCCTCTTCCCAGCCTGCACCTGATTTTGTACCAGGGGCATTCTCTTCAAACACCAGTGAATAAAAGAGTTGTAGATATTCAGTTTAAAGAAATCCAGACAAGCAGTGCCCAACTGTTGGTGTGGGATTTTCTCCCGGTGACTGTCGCAGTGCTTGGTGTCACTTCCATGCAATGGTCATGCCAGCATTGCAGACCAAACCACACCATTGTATCACCTGGGGTTATGATGGGATCTGTACGGCTCGTGGGGACAATGTAAGTGTGGTCGCTGTGGTACAGCGGCAATGACACTGTATTTCACCAGAGAGCCCTTTTTCCCTCGGAGGGGCTATAGGAAGCTCCACTGGTAAAAGCCCAGTGTTGGCAGCACATTTGGCATCCACAGGCAGAAAGCTTTGCCAGTACGTTTTGCCAAACTGCTTTGAGTGTGTGCACATGACCAACGTGCTGCAGATCTGCAGAGCTCGTTGCAACCAGCAGGGATTAATGGGGCCAAGAACGTAACAGGATTAAAGAAAGAATTGAACTTGGACAAAACTTACTGAAAACATCCTATGTTATGTTGCTAAAATTTACAACATAATTTTCTGGAAGACACAGAAGCCTTTGTTGCTACAGGGCCAACATTAACAAGTAAGGATTAGAATTGGATTTTCCTCATAGGAGAGTGACCCTCAACTTGATTCAGGAGAGAAAGGATGCTCCAGTGATGAGGGTGCAGCTGGGAAATCAAACTGCAGAGTGCCGTGCCATCCCATTTCTTTGTGGTCATGAGGAGGTTGAGCAGGCTTAGGTCTTTGCAAGTTTTTAGGCTTTTACCCCTCAGCAGTCTCTGGGGACCTTAAATGAGTGAACGTTTCCAAGGACGAGGCCTTAGTCTGTGCTGCCCATCTCTCCATCTGGAAAATGAAGAGCCTAACATTTACCTGTCCTCTGCAGTGCTGGAGTGGACGAGCCCGTTAAAGACAGTAGACTTGAATGACCCAGGGGTTGATTAGGAACAGAGGAAGGGGAAAGTCATCTCCCTGATAGATTACAAACACTGTTCTGAAGAAGATTTAAGATACTTGATGGTATCATGATAAATTTTTGTGTGTCAGAATTGCTAAATATTCAAATCACTGGGTTTTTTTTGCCAAACCCGGTGTGTAAAAGCAGATGAGAGAATGTTTTGCAAACTTTTAAAATCACCTACAGTGCTTAAGATGATGAAGGTAGATTAGATAAGACTAGCAAAGTTATTTGAACATAAACATTTATTTAAAAAATATCCTCTGCTTTGCTGAGCCCACAAACATTGTATAAATAATACACAGGTTCATGAATAGGAATGAATAGACTTCTACTCCTCACCGGTATAGATTTGTATTCTGCACCTGCCAGGACTTTAATAACTCTCCTGAAAACAGTAGTATCTTTACAGAGAGATCTAGAGGAAGTTGTTCTTGAAAATATGTCCCCAAAGCTTAAACTTCAGTTATTAATGGATAGCTTTACAAATGTATTTAGGCAATTAAAAATGAGAATACATGACTAGTCATATTTATAAAAGCTAAAGGAGTTAGCTGCCTAGCTGCTGGTCTGGTCTCCGCTAATGCCCTTTGGTACGTTCATGCGTTTTTTAGGGTCATAAGTACTTTGTCAATCATATTCTTATTCTGCAAACAATGCTGCGTATGCTTAGCTTTATGCATGCAAATAGTACCCAGTGGGACTGCTCACACAAGCAAAGTATTTACATATCTGTAGGAGCTGGCCTGAAATGGTAAACATTATGGGATAGGTCTAAACTACCATCTTTGGGTCCATGATTTTAAACATGGCCAGACTTCAGAGGTGGCTGGTTTCAAGCTGGTGGTGCAAAAAGTTGACAGAAAAATCCTGCTTAGGATTTGATCTGAGCTTGCTTGTCATGTTGGTTTGAATTTATCTTTCAAAAAAATTTGCTGCTTTTTTTTTTTTTTTCTTTTCTTTTTCTTTGCAACCTTACCTGTGTACTCCTGGGGGTCTGTTTCAACACTGGTGGCTACAAAGCCTTCTGCTAAAATGAAAGAGCCAAATTAATGCACTGAATTTCCTATGCAGCTAGGGAATTAAAAGAAAAGAAACCTGGATAGGAACAGCTGTTCTGGAATTTGTTCAGAGTGCTTACCTGTATCTGTGTCATCTGGTTAGGTTAAAAAACAAACAACAAACCCCCCAAAACTCAACCCCTCAACTAATAAGTCAGCATGCACATCAGGAATTTGAGCCTCAGACAGGGAGAAGGGAAGAGAGTTTTGGGATCATTTATGTGCTAAAATGCAGCACACATTCCACAAAACACTGACTATTTAAAGCTTGTTGTTAATGACCCAGTGGCTTTTGTTTGGGCAAACACCTAATGAGTCAATTATGCGCACATACATCATCATTTGTAAGGTATTTACTGTATTATATGTTTTAAAATGGAAAGAAGTTATTAGCTTTCAAGTACATTTCGGTCTTGGTGTTATTAACAATGAGAGATACATTTGTCTCTATACATAAATAATCTGAGAGTTAATACTCTCTCTGATCAAAAGGGAACATGATCAATTTGATCAAAAGGAAATAATGGTCTAGTAACATCTCAAAATACAACCTGTGTGTGCAGCGAGGGTGACGGGGTAGAGCACTGTGGTTGACCAGTTCCCCATCAACTTGGTTGCATGATCAGGGTCAAAATCACAATAACACAGCTATAGTTATTGGGAACTCCTACCGATGAGACAACACTATTAAATGTGTCCAAGAATAATGCTGATGCATTTTTTGGACCCTATTAGTGCTTTTAAAACATGTTTTTCATATGCGAAGTGATAAACAGCTAAAAAGTGCTCCCAAAAGCTTCCAATCTAGGAAGACAAAAGTTTTGGACAGAGATAAGTAACTGATATGGTGGACATGGGAAAGGACAAGAAGTTAGTTGATGGGCTGAGTTGCACTTTTGTTGTGGCCAACATGCATATATGTGGATCATGGCAAATCAAGTTGGAAATGAGCATGCATGGGACTAACAATAAATTGGAATTTCCGTTGTAGCTGAAGTCAAATTTCTGCAATGAGATGTCCAAGCCCCACCAGGGTTTTGCGAATGTATCTAAGAATGTCACTTTCAGTTAACTTAAACCACAGAAAGTTGTGACTGTTCTTGGTACTGTAGTTCCTCAGAGGAGGGAAGTGTTTATACCTCTTGCCCAAAGCAGGTGCAGTAAATGAGCCCATGCAGAGCTCTGTGCTGTCATTACTCAAACCCGCTTGTTCTGGGTTAGCTCACTGAACGCTACAGTTCTGCCTCACAGTTGCAGGCAGTGTTACGTATTCAGTCTTGTCAATGCCTACTACTACAGTGAAGAGACAGCACCTCCCTCCATCACTGTTTCAGTGGCATTTGTTGCTCCCTTTTTCAGCCATTATGCAACATTCCTGTTTGCGTGTTACAACGGATTTGTTTTTTACCACAGAAACAACTGCAGTTCAGTCATGGTAAGACTACTACCTCAACAGATCTAGTGTTTGCAGAAAGCACAGCCCTGGAAACAAGGAAATAACCCAATCCTGCTCACATTCAGATGTCACACCAAAATGGGCATCTGGCCTGTCCACAAGCATTTCAGGGGACTGCTCTACCTCTCTCTCTCTCACAGCCTTTAGTTCTTTACCTCAGTCACTCTTGCTACTCAGTAGCTCTACACCCACTCACAAACAGCTAAACCAAGTGAATCCAGTGGAAATCCTCCATTAGACCCTGGGGAGCTTTGGGAGATGCAACAGTGAGAGTAAGGGACAATAAGGAAAGGATTAGTGATATGTTAACCACTAAACTCATGTCAAGGAAAGTGTTTCTGCTTTATTTTTTAAATATGGGATAGCAAAGATGCCTGAAAAGAGTGGTGGCATCTTTGGAGTAGAAGTGACCTGACAGGTGATGTTAAGAGAAGAGTTCATAGAGACCCTTTCTACTAAAACAGTCAATAATATCTTTCTAAAGCCATCTCCCCTGTAAAATAACATGTATGACATACTTTGATTGAAATATTTCATCCTATTACCATAAGAGCACCAGAATCGCTGTTAATTGCAGTGTGAAACATTCATGTAACCTGGCCAGGGTCTTGGCCATAGTCAGGCTCTAAGGTCAGAAAAATCCCTGTAAACAAGCCCAAAGCAAGGATTATTTGTACTGTTAACAAAATGCTTGAAGCCAACAGATCCCACTAACTGCCCGAAGTGGGGTGGTCACTCTGGGGAGGGAACGAGGAGGGCTCTGGGAAGTCCTCCCAGACGTCAAAGCAAAGCACAGAGGTGGTGGAGATTGAGGGCACCAATGTCCCTCCTGTCAGGCAGGTTGGGTTTCCTTTGGCCCCCCAGAAAAAGCACCATGTGGAAATTCAGTATGAATGAAATCCTCTTGCTTCTTGCATAGCTTTCCAAATTATCCTTGTATGAAAACAGATGCACAACTCAGCCTCGGTATATTTAATGCTGCGTCTCTTTTTCTGCCTTACTCTCCCTGTGCCTTATTTCTCGTGCCAGACTTATTCTCCCTTTGTTTTTATGGGTTTTGCAGCAGTAAAACTGGCTGCTGTTTAGCGAGGAGAGCTGTAGCTTGATTCAAACCTTAGTTACAGACTGTTTCTTTTTGTTGTTAGACACTACCCGCCTCATACTCTACCTGGCCAAAGCTGCCAAGTTTTGGATTTCCTAGAGGAGGCTTTTTATTCTGTCTTCTTGTCTGCACATGTACACACAACCTCCAATTATATAATAGGTGAACTCACTGTTGTGCTATTGTGCATTTTCCTCTTTTTACAAGCTAACTGCACTGACGCTTTTTTGTGTTTCTAGTCTATTGTTACCTCGTGCTGGGGCTGCAGCCCTGAGATTTCCTCGAATCTTCACTTTTCCCACACCTAATCAAGAGCTTATTTTTAGCACATTTTTTTTTTCCCCCTCCACTTTTTAAGTTTCAAACCTCTAAAATACTAAAAATGGCCTGGCCAATGTAACCTCTCTAAACATTGAAGCGTTGTGTAATCTTTGGGCACGTTATCAGCCTACCTAGGATGGCAGAAGAGCCTCATCAGTGGTAAAAGAGCTTAATGTGTTTTAAAAAAAAATGAGCGAGGGGTGATTCCCTTGGTGCTGCTTTCAGGCTTAGCTTTCTGAACGGCTTCAGAGGAAGCTCCTGAAGGGAGCACCATGTTGTCATCAAAGCCGCCAGCATGCAATTTGTATCTGACAGCAAGGAGGAGGACAGGGTTCCCCTTCCAGCCACACATGTTGCGTGGGCAAGAGGCTTCCCGGAGATGGGCTCTCAGCTGGTACACATCTGCCTCAGCGCAGCTCTCCTCCTTTTCAGCAGATAAGGAGTGATGAGTGTGCAGGGTTTGTTGCAAACTGGCTCTTTGTCGAGAGCGGTTTCTTGGAAAAGTGACCACATATTTCTGATAGAAGGAGCAGAAAGATGCAATCTTTGCCTCCAAGTATCTTCTAGATCATCTTTCTCTGCAGACCACATATGAGGAGGAAGGGGAAAAACAATTGCAAACAAACAAAATGGAGTGAGGTGGCTGAGCACAAATTAGATTAATTAGCCTCAGGCTGTTTTGTATGTTTATATTTAATGTAGGTTTAGCTACTTCAAAGTTCACATAGTTCTAGTTAATAACTTTACTATAACTTATTATTTTCAGATGTTGGCAGGTAGACAAGTTGTGAGTCACCTGGAATATGAGGCTAAATAAGTAATACTCACTGGCAGGGTTTTGACCATGACTGATTACACTTCTCTGTCTTCGGTGTTAGAAAAATATAGCTTCAGAAGGAAAAAAAGTCTACTTTTCTCACTTCTAGTGCCATTTGATGTTGAAATGTCCATGGGGCGGGTTAGATTTCATACATGGCTGTCTAGCTTTCAAAAACTTTCAATCTTTAATCTGCTGCTTAATGGTTAGTACATCCTGTAGCATACCAGATCTTTATTATTTCATTTGACCTCTTTTGTGAACCTAAGAAGGTCCACAAAACCTGTTTGTTTATAAGCAGTACAGTCTAGATGTTAGTAGTCAAATCACAGAGGAGAAAATGAATGGGTAGCTCTCTACTTGGGATAATAAAATTGTTGTCACTCCAACTATAGATTTTTGTATGTTGTTACATTAGTTAAATAAAATACTGCCTCATCAATGCAAATTCCAGTTCCGGCTAGTCCTGTTGTTGGCTACAGAAGCAGGAATTCATTCATATTGCTGGCACTAAAAAGAAAGAAAATTGTGTTTGACAAGAGCGGAGAGTTAAGATCATAACTTTTCAGAACCAATAAGGGTTCATGGAAAAATATATACTTGGGAAGAACAAAACCCTAATCACAGGCATTGCTTACTGGAGGTCTACAGCTGTGACAAATGGTGTGATACTCATGAATATGCAAAGTTCTTTTCAGCCTGTAATTATAAGAATCATTGAGCCTATATATGCATTTCATAGGAAGCCTCAGTTGCATAAAGCAGCAGATGTATTTTGGTGACAACAATCAATAGTAAGAAGGAAACTCATCATCATCCCAGGAGCTCAGTGTGGACCCGACAGGCTCTTTTTCCTCTAGATTTCCAAATCCTTCTGTGAATTTGCACCACTGGATTAGTCCATGTTTCTCTCTACTCTCAGAATAAGCATGCTCTCCCAGTCTGAGGCACCAGCTCTCCTCCTTCATATTCTCTCCCTTTATATCTCCACTTTGGAGAGAGAGAAGTAAAGCACTGCTTTCTCCAAGCCCTTCCTCCTTCAAGCACAGACACGTTTCACCCCAAAGCAGCACCAGCTATTTGTGGGTTGACAGACTATCGAGTTATTTTGCTTGATTTTTCTACTGGCTTTTTGTTTGAAGCACTGCTTCCATCTGGAGATGCAATAACCTCGGACTCTATCATCTAACACCTCTTTCTTAATGATGTGTTTTGCAGATGAAGCCTTGGCTGGACCAAAGTCAGCAGCAGTGGCTGAAAACACAACCTCACATGTGAAGGTCGAAGCTGAGTGCAGGTAGGGTTAAACTCGAGCTGTAACTGGCAGAGCTGGGACTTGGGTTTTGCCTCCAGGCTTGATATATCAGGGGATCACTGATGGATGGAGGAGATGCTGAAAGATGTGGCTGTTAAAGGTTTGTTGGGGGGAAAAAAAAAAAAAAAAAAAAGTTAAAATTCAGGAGTTATGCGACAGATCCTAGAATTTAGCCTTCTTAGCCCAAATGAAATAATCTCCAAAACCAAAAAGATGAAAAAGAAAAAAAAGAAATCCTGATAAATTCAGAATCAAGTGAGACATAGGAGACAGGTAACTAAGACACCTATAGCAACTTATCATGGAGGAAGATTATTATTACTGTGTTATGTGTATCTGGGGACAGAAGCAGCTGTTTGCCTTTTCTAAATATCACCCTGGGACTAACATTTCCCCATACCAATGTAAACATATATTTTACAAATTGAAATGCCTGTTTATCAGCAATATTAAAGTATCGGTGTTTATGCCAGGCTTATTTCGGCAGTAAATTATGTCGCATGTGTTGGTCTTGATGAAAAGCATTGAGATGTACTCTGTGTTAGGAAGGATGATCTCCGTACTTTGTGCCTTGCTTTCACTGCTCCTGTGTCTGCTTTCACAAGATCTCTCAAGCTTTTTCCATACTGGGTGCAAAGCTCTCTGGAAAATACTGGGTCAGTTACAGGCACTATTAAACACAAATGCTTATTCAGGTGTTATGAAGGTGGACCATCAAAATTTCTACAGGTTGTTTGGAGTTAACTGCAAATATCTGGAGGGAACATATGTGATCTGCCGTTCAAAAAAATCACGTGGAAGGCATAAACAGGTTATCAAGACAATTATTACTGTATGGTGTAAGACCGTTTAGGAAATAGTTCATTTTAAGGAAAAGGCAATAAAATTTGATGTGTTTAAGAACAATGGGATATTTAAAATACTGAAAAAACCACCTACTGTACAAAATCACTGTGTTTCAAGAAGCTACATTATATGTCAGGGTATCTTGGCTCTTTATTCTTGTTAGCCTAAATGAGAAAAAATACTTGTTCTTAGACGGCAGTATACTTACTTTCTAAACCTGTGGGTTTTGGCATAGACAGCCTGTGTCAGAGGGTACAATCACTATGGCAAGCGAGAGGTAGGGAGCCACAGGTTTACTGACTATAATCCATCAACGTTTTTCCTTCTCAAAAGGTTGGGATCTAACCCTCAGCAGACACCTACCCAGGGAAGGAAAGGGCACCTTACACCACCTCCATGTGGGCAATAGCGCAGCGCAGAGACCAGAGTCCGTGCCAGAACTGCTATTATTTTTTCCTAGGCTGGGAGAAATATTGGCCCCAACCATCTGCACAAACCGAGACAGGACAGGAGGAGGGAGTAATGAGAATGGACTTTGTGATGCTTTGAGTTTGGGGACAAACTAGGTGGCAAACTCATTTAGAGCCGGTAACAAATTAGTTTAGGCTTGTGGCATTGTAGCTGTGTAGCACTCTTTACTCAGAATTCATGGTATTTTAATGCCTTTGAACTGTTTACTTTTTCATGCCAAAGTCAGATGGAGAGGTGTACATCTTCATGGCTAGATGGATGTGCTAAGCATGAAAAAATGGTCCTAAAATACAAGTGAGTGACCTGTGGTGTAGCAGAAGGGGATCTTGTCATGCTGAGTGCTGTGCAATCTGTTGAAAGCAAGCCTTCATATTGATTAACTACCTTCTTTCTACTGCCATAACATAACTGAAATCCAATATGTTACATAAATAAAAATCTTTCTGGTTATTAAGGGGTCATTTATTTGGGGAAAATGTCCACATGAGTGTATAGTCCTCATTCATCCTGAATAGAAATGATAAATAATTGGGCTTTATGTAGAAAACCTGCAGGGAGTAAAAGACCGCAGGGGTGGAAGGCTCCTTCCACAAGTGGGGTCAGGGTGCTGTACTTGGTGTCACCAATTTTCACCCTGGCAGCACCTACTACCTCCAGGACTTCTGGTCCCACTGGGACTCCCAGTCCAGGGTGAGAGCCAAGAACCTCCAGCGATGGGCATTGGGCACAAATTGGGCTGGTAGGAGCAAAACTCTTGAGACTGACACCCACAGATAATTTTGTAGGTATGAACTAGACCAGTGGAAAAAAATTTTTGCCCACAAACTTCATAAAACAACAAAAAAAAGGCAGAATATAGCCTCAACTACGGAATTGGCTGCCTGGCACGTTTGTACATTTCAATTTCCAATAAGCCACGTTCTCTAATCACAAGACTTCTAATCTTCTACCACCGAGTCACAGATTTTGAATTCAAATTTCCTTCTTTTTGTCTGTATTTAAAAAATAATAATAATCATTTTCCATCTATTACAAATAACAATACAGATCCACAGACTGAATGCTGAAGTTGTAATTCAATCTCAGGCTTTGGCTGCCATTCATTGATACCTCGAGCTGTGCTCTTATTATTTATGACATCAGCAGAAACTCTCGATTGAATTGCAGCCTTATATTTAATTAGGGACTATGTATTATTTTGTATGCAATATCCAGAATTAAAAATAGCCCCTTTCCAGAGTATAATGGGGAAAAGGCAGCAAAGTTTGAATATATATTCTAATTGATATTTCTTGTACTTATTCTAAAAGTAATCAAAACGTATGTTAAATATTAATTATAATATTTTTACTGCATTGTGCACCCTGATTTATTGCTGCCTCTTTTGGTTCACTTTTTAATTACTGTACATTATAAGAAAACTAAGGGGTTTTTAAATAGAAGAGTTATTTAGCATTGAAATTAATGTATAATTGAATATCAATCCTCATAGCGAATGTTATATTAAACGTAATGAACAAAAGGTGTATTTAACACAGTTTGCAAGTTTTTTTTTTTTTAACTTTTTTATTTTCTCTCCTCTCACAACATGCCTCTCAACTCTCTCCACATTTAAAAGTCGGGGACAAAGCTCATAAAGGAACAAAAGACTAAAATCAGGGATGGTCTTTTTTTAAAAGAGGTACAGTTTCAAAGCCTGGAGGAAAAAAAAAGATAGAAATCAAAGTGCTCTTGAATACAGAGAACATTTTAAAGGAAATATTGAACTGTTTGCTTAAAAATCTTACATTATTGCCTTCTTTTTTAACTCAATTCCTTTTTGAAGGAGAACACCAGATAGGGACAAAGAGAATATTTTCATGCAAAAATCAGGCACAGGTACAGAGGCACAGCCAGACATCATTTCAAGTGGGCACAGGAATTTAATTCAAGTTATTCTCTCCTTTATTCCACATTTAACAAAGTTGAAGGATTTATCCACCTCTCTGACACTAGTGCAGACTTCACTAGGTAACATTTGTATCCAGTGGCAAGTAAATATTGGGCTGGATTTTTATGTCCACCTGAAATGGATTCTGGCCATAAACCTCAGCAGTTGTAGAAAATAAGTTTTGCATCGCTGTGGAGCTCTGCGTGAAGATTTGTTAAGCTGGTATCCATAAGAACAAAGAGATTACCCTTGTTTACCACCTAGGTCTAACACAAAGGCAGCACAGTGGATTTTTTGCAGGGGTAAATTCACCTGATATTTGGAGGCAGCAAGATCTGTGAACATTGGGAAAATGGTTCTCTGGAAGAAAGTGTTGCTGTGCTGTAGCAGTGGGTGCTTTAGAAATCCCTGGGCAGATGGGGGTGATGTAACGGGCCCTCACTAGGTCCCTGGTGTATCTTCATGGGAGAGGGGAGAAAGGACAAGGAGATGCCGACTGCCCCGGGGCAGGTGCGAGCCCCTGGCTGATGGCTGCTCGACCCCCTCAGCCTGTGGATGCGGGGCGTTTGGAGGGATGGATAAGCTGTTTGAAGCAATATTTACAGATGTGTTATCATTAGCCTGAGAACCTTCTTGTCTCAGCTACATGACCTGGTTTCCTGAAAGGAGAAATGAAAAAACATGTTTGTTTTTAAATAAATAACAGATCCCTCACTAAATCATCTAACATACTGTCTATTTATATTTCATAAGGACAAATGTTTCTGACAACTCTCATAATAGGTCTGTACAAGTATGCCATGTTCTTCCCAAGGAGGCTTCTTTGAGTGACATAAATTGCCATTAATGAAAATTTTAACAATTCAGGCTAAATAATTTTTTAACTTTTAATGTGCAGAGATGCAACATAACATGTCAGGCCTTGCGAGAGAAGACATTTGTTTTGGAAAGAAGTTGCACAGTATATTTATTCATAGACCAAAATAAAAGCAGCATGAGCATTATTTTTTAATAGCTCTGCTTGTTGTGTGGCTGTACAGAAACACTGATGTATTCCTTCAGTAAATGCTGGAATGTACAGTGCTGTAGTGCCTTTAGGAAATCTCAAATACCCAAATGTTAGAAGTACAGATCTTACAGTGATAAACAATGATGTTGACCAAGAGGTCACCTGAGATGGGGGGACTCTATGTGAAATCATACCACAGCTCAGTTCTCTGGTCCTTAATGACACGAACATCCACTGAACAGCCAGCATCAAGACCAAAAAAAATTATTATTCCTCCAGAAATCCCCCACCAGCAAAATCATAATGTTGCAACCCTAAAACACAGGTAATAGAGACATCACCCAAGGGAGCAGGGAGGGGAACTTTCTTGTCACTCTTATCACTCCTCTCCTCATCAAGCTATGTCTGGGTCCACTAATCCATTTGAAAATCCTGTATCACTGTCATTTACTCTCCTCCCTGCCCAGCGACCTCTGATGTTGGCATTGACAGGTGCCTGTCACTTCTGATGAATTCTGGATCTGGTCCACTGGACTTGTGCAAGGCAGGCGAGGATCATTAGGATTTCGCAGTGTTAGTTCCAGCTTTCCTCTTATATAATAGCAGTACCATCTGAAAGTCACAAAATATAGTTCCAATAAATGACTTTCAGATCAGATAAATGTTGCAGTTTCGCTTTGGAGTTTACAGGACCTGACAGCCATCTATTTTGAGTGTACAACAGACTTTCAACCATTGTTGTTTAAATATCTAATAACTCTTACATAAGAAGTTGGCACTAACAATGCCATCATGCATTTATTTGAAAAGGCAGTAAACTTATCCCATGGAAAAGAAAATGTGGATATAGCCACTTAACAATGTATTGGGCAAGCATCCTTATTGATTCAATCACAGTAGATTTATTTTTTAATATTAGCCAGTCAGAAAAGTTTTCATGCAAATTAAGCATGCATTTTCTGAAGCCAAGTTGGTGGGGAGTGAAAATGCAGTCTATTACTATAATGTAGGATCCTTTCTGTGTTACAAGCATAGAAGTGACTCTAATAACTGTATACATCAAAATCATGCTGCATTTGTAAAATAGAAGTATGTAACTCTGTTGTCCGTATATCCTTCTGAAAGACTTTAGTTCAGCAAAGCGTTTTTATTGGTATTTGCTACTCGCACTGTAGTTAATACGACTAATTGCAGACAATAAAACAACTGAGATTCTTCAAATTAAATACATCCTTAATCGCTTTGCTAAAATTGAAGAGTAATGTCATTATGTTAACAAACACTCACTTATCTAGAAGAGGATGATGTAATCTAGCATGAGAAAAAGTCAGGATGGAAAACTGGTATCTTTACCATTAAGTTGGCTTTGTGTGCAAGAGGCCTTCCAGAAGACTTAGGAAGGAGGCATGATGCAAGTGAAAGGCAATCCGGGGTGGGGGGGAGAGATGAAGAAAATAGACACATTGCAGAGTTAGTTCTTAATTAAAATTAAAACTGACAAAAAAAAACCCCTGCAGGCAGACATCCATTAGTGCCACAAGGCATAAGAACATGGAAATTTATTTTAGTGCGATAGTTTTAGCTTTGTGTGTTTCCTCTACCAATAGATGTTGAATTATTTGTAGTCTTCAGCATGAGTAGTGATCAAGGGAGGCAAAGGGAGAAAACGGTTAGGGCTGATTCTAAGTAAGCAGAAACCTTATGAATTGTAATGAAGTTGGACTAAGCCCTTACTAAATTTCCCTGAAGGAGGATGGCATGTGGGGAATTTTGTGTAGAAAGGAAGCTGAAGTTTCCATGCAGTCGTCGATTTTTGGCGAAACACGTGTCACTCATGTTCTTAAACTGCCTGTACATATCAGGTTGTTGTTACTGAATGGAATCAATTATTCTGGCTCTAATCCATACTTCGGTTAGACAGAGGATGTAATATTTCTTGCAAGTGAGCAGAGGGGTCTGAGAAGCAGACTTGCACTCTTTTACATTTTGATCTTGAGTAAATCATTTAACTTCTGTATTATACCAGTTTGTGTGTGTCAAATGGGAATGTTATATATTTTCCTGATTTTTAAAAGCATTGGAATGTGGGGAAGAAAGCAGTATGACTGATGTTTTTTATCATAGTGTGGTTTCTATCTGATTTTCTTTATAATGCACACACTAGTGCAATCCTGCTTTATCTTGTGAACCGCAGAAGCAGCTGCAAGTATCTAGATATCCTGTTTCAGTATAAGGGAAACAAAGTCCAAATATATTTTGACTGTGTCATGCACCAAATTACTGATTTTTTTTTTTTTTTTTTAAGCTTTTCATAATTTCATCTTAAGCAGTACAACAGGGCTTTCTGGGGGCTTTTGTGCCTATCTTCCATACTGGCTGCAAACAGATTTCTCTGTTGATTGAAAAGTTGGTTTTTAGAGGGATCGTAGGTAACATTTATCTGTCAAATAGGTTTTGATACTACCTCTATTATGTTGGAATGCCCTGTGCTTTCAGGTTAATAAGGTCAGAAAAAAACCCTTCATTTCTTGTCTGTATGTAGCAACTAATAACTGAAACTGGAAAGGGAGAGTGATTCTTGTGTAAGGATACGGAAGAGAGCAGAGCAGGACCGGGGCAGTTGAGGCATATGTACATCTCCAGCCACGTCCCCACTGCACATATAATACATGCTGTGGTACAAATCTCAGCTTTGGCTGGATGGAGAAAAAAATTATTGTCTGTACCAAACCCATTTTCTTGACTGATTAGATCAAGCTTCAGCCAGAAAACCCGTCTTTTGGTGACTATGTCCTTGTGCTTAGGTTTGAGGTCCAAGGACACCAAGATACTGAGGACTCATCTGCCTATTTATGGCTGCAGTGGAGAGCAGCACAACTTTCCACCACTTTGCCTATACTAGTGGTGGTAGATAGTAAGCAGCAGTATTTACTGGGGAAATAATTCATTGACACCAGAGGAAGAATTTGCCTAAATTGGCAGCCCTGGAGCGGTTTTTCCCTTTCAGCAACTTCAGAAACAAGGGCATTGATGCCCTGTGCAAAATGGTCTTGTTGTCTGCCTCTTGGCCATGCTGCCTGGGGCCATTCAGGTGAGGAGTGGTTGGAAAGTGCCCACTTACTGCAGGGATGGGGAGAGGAGCTGCCACAGCAGACCGGCCTCTCACTGCCTCCTTGTTCTGCTCTTGCAGTGGAAATGAGATGCAGGGATGTCTCACCTGGGCAGCTGCCCAGATCCACTCTTGAAAGGTGTAATGCTTCACACTGCCTACATTAATATCATCCGCACTCTTTGGTCTGTCCCCATGCCCAGTCTCACCAGCAGTGCTGAATATGGCTTTTGAACATACCGAGACCTGCTCAGGGAGGAATGAACAGGCCTCACAAATTTGGCTTATGTGGGGCTGAAATGGGTTGGATTTGGCTTAGGCTCTAACCACCCAGAGCCTTCAACAGCTTCAGCAACGAAACTTTTATTTTCTGTCAACTCAGATGCAGTGCCAGCATCCACACGTAGTTTTTTTCTTGTAGGCTGGAATGACCTTTAAGAGATCCTCCAGTCCATAGCCCTGCCCAAGCCAGGGTCAACTCACCCTCCTCCTGCCAGCCATACCCAAAGTGTCAAATTCCTTGGTGTCACCCTCCCCTTTACAGCAACATATGGCGATTCTGCAACAAGTGGTGTTAGAGGCCTCCCCATCATTACTGTGAATATGTGAGTCAATGCTTTACAGATCTTTCTCCTTGTCCCCTTACTCCTTCAAGGTACTTTTTTAAGTTCAGCACTCACAGTTGTGTGACACTCTTTCTGTTCTGCATTTTCCTCCTATGACTTTTTCACTTTCCTCCTAAACTTCCCAGTGCCCTCAAAGAACAAATCAAGTGGGAAAGCAGTCTTGTAAACAAGTCACTTCACTTCTCCTAGGTGGAAAAATGTCATTGTAGTGGTGATCATCATAGAGTCTTTATTCATCTGTAGTTGCTCAGATCAGCTAGCTGAGTCCTTGAAAGATTTTTCCCTCACACAAAGGAAAAGATGCTCATAGATATCTCCATAGAATTGGAGGCACAATTTATTTGCTCACTTTTCAAAATGTTTCATTCTCATTCTCTTTTACTGTCCCACAAAATGTAACATCTTTCTTAGTATGTTCTTCAAATTATCTGCTCCAACTCTAAGGAACTTTGTGCACCTGTGAGTTCAATAAACCAAAATGTACAGGGTAGCTTCCACAGCTCACTTCAGACTAATTAAATGGTTGTTTTCATCAGTTCTTGCAATTTATTTTACTATAGATAACAGGAGAATATATCAGCCTTGGAATTCTATTAAATATTTCCATCATAACATATTGTCAACAAAAGTCCTGCTGAATTAATGACTTGTGTGCCTGTTTGAAAGTGGGATTGTACTTGTCTAATTGTGGCATCAGTTGTCATAGTGACTATCAGGCAATCCGGCAGCAAACACCCTTCCTTGGCAGGGTTTAGGTAAATCAGCCTTTGTACAGTTGTCAGCTGGAGATTTATGATGGTAAAAACTATATTTGGCAGCTAGATCAATGCGCTGACCACTCTTTGTGCTCCTGCCCTTATTTTAACTTAAACACTTGATATTCCACCTGAATATTAAGAAACCATATGTCTCCAGAGCTGTTTTGTTATTAATAGATCACTTTTTATAAACTGTGTGTAGGATGACTAGTTATTTGTATATATGTCCAACAAATGCAGTTGCTGATATTTTCTGAACACGTAACTCCAAATGTCAGATCTTGCAAGTAAGTGGATATTAGAGGGTACCTTTTTATGCCTGCTATTAAAACATGTCGAGTGATCTATAAATTACCCTGTTGAGATAAACAGTGGATTAAAATAAGGCACTCCCATTCTGTCATCACTGTAATATTAATCATTGGAGTTTTGGTCTTTAATGTTAAAATGTACCTTTTAGCAGTATATGTCACTCCGTATTAAATTACATGTTGACTGACAGATTTTTTAATCAAAACTTGCATTCTGATTTTTGTTTTCTTCATAATGTCACAACAAGGTAAGAAAATAATTTTGCTGATGCCTCCGAATTTTTTTTTTTTTAACACTTGGTGTTTTATTTTTGCTCATAGGATTCATTTTTCTTAGTGGATTTCTTAATTTTAACTTTTGTTTGTTTCACTTAAGCATATGTACATACTTACTTTTTTCTTATTGTATCAGTTGGTGAAGAAAAGGAATCAGACATTTAATTAAAGATATTAAAACTATAGGGAATTTAAACATAAGAATAAAAATTTCATGATGTCAGTTAATAGAGGGAAACTTTTGTATGGCCACAAGTACGTCACTTGCCTGGGTCTGTATAAAAACCAAATGTTTTCTTGACTGGATCTATTGTTTACCATCATTCCAAATAAAGTTATGCTAGTGGATTTAACAGCATAGATTTACTTTCTTAAAAGCATTGGACAATAACAGGGCCATGTGTGTAAATGTTTTTCTAATCCAAATATGCAGCTTTGAGACTGCCTATTTTGTTTCATAGGGGAAGCGGGCTACAGCTCTTCTTGTAAAACTATAAAACTAATCATTCAGGACAAGGAATCACAAGCTTTTGGGGTTTAGTTCTGTGTTATGTCTTCAAAACATTGAAGGCCAAGTTCTCCAGGTTTGCCATATGTGGGTACGGCTGCTCCTGAACTCACATCAAAGAGCTCGCTACTTTTAAAGTGCTGTAATACTGCATAACAATGGGTGCAACAACAATTTTATTGATAAACAGCCTGAAACACACACCGCTGTTGACATTCCACATTTATATATGGTCAGAAAACTTCTGATCTTGTTAGGATATGTATTTTGTGTTCTTGCCCTCCAAAGCAGTTAAAACACAAATTTAATTTGAGAGATATCTAGGTGTATTCCGACTTCCAGTGTCTCGATGCATTGGAAATGTTTTCCTTTTGTTAAGGTGATTTGACTTTACAATCTACCACTTATGGGCTTTTTCTGTGGATGGTTTCTTTATTCCTGTTATCTCTGGAAGAATTTTTGCAACCATGCATTTGTCATCTCTCCTTCCCCTCCCTTGCCATTGTGTTGAAGAGGACAGTAAGTGTCCTGACAGGGAACCACCAGGCAGAAGTAGCCCTCATACCTCTGTTGCAATGAGAGGGCTGTTAATTAATCTGCCACAGCGGAGGGTTAGGTGAGGAGTCAGGAGGGAAAATGTGAGAAAGGATGGAGGGATGCTCCCAGCATAAAGCTGAGTTTGGCAACAAAGAGAAGAACCTCCAAGCTAAGAGAGAGCTTTGTATTTCCAACTGAATCCAGTACCGAAGTGAAGAAGACTTGTTCTTGAAGGAGATGACGGTTATGAGTACAGAGCAAAGAGAAAGAAAGGCAGAGTTCAGTAGCACGTAGAGTAGATTCAGAGATAGTAATGGTTGGGGTAAATCAGTAAGTCTTGTCAGCTGTGGGACATTTGTATGACAAAAGATGGATGAACTGGGAGAGGAATACTGAAGGAAGATCCTAGAAACGGAGAGATTGGAAAAGCTGCCATCCTAATTACAAAGAGGGATCCTGGCAAGAAAGTGTTTAGATGTTATCAGTTAAAGGTTATCTCACTCTTGTTGGGTGCATGCTGAAAGCTGGGGCTGGAAAAGGGAAACATTTCTCTCAAACATTTTTGTAACGCTTTATCAGTTTGTTAACATTTGGTCTAAATGTTCCTGCATGCCTCTTCCCCATCCCCCCACCTCAAATCCCAGGCGTCAAAGCTCCTTTCACAACATATTGATAATAACCAACACAGTTGTCCGTCTTGGAAATAATAAAAGCTATAGACCGTAATAGATCTTTAAAGTTACATTTCGAGTTTAATGCTTATAACTATATCACTGGGAGCAGGTACTTGGCACAAATGTCTCCATTGGAGCATAAACACCTTGGCCTATAGCCTCTGAGAGTTTATCAGTGCCATGGGAGATATTTCCTGCTATGTACATGCTCCTCTACAATGAATGAACAGCTTGCAACTACATATTAATCTACTTGATGACCTAGATCAAGAACAAGGAAAATAATGTTGATAAGTCAGTCACTTTTCCTTTTTGGTATATCCCTGACTACTAGCACTGGTAGATAGGCAAACAGATGAATGAAGTCTTTGCTTTCTGACAGGGGTCAAGGTCATTAAGGAATCTTTATTTTTTAATTATTTGTGGACCAGACTGAACAAGTGGCTAGCGGGTTGTGGGAGGTGAGTTTAGTTCTGCTGGGATCGACCTAAGATCTGCAGTGTTTAGCAGCATTACAGCAGTGGGCTGGATGGTTGAAATTCATGGAGTTTCTGCGAATATACATCCGTTGCAGTGATTTACAGCAGCCAGGATCTGGACTGTCATGCCTGATTCTGTAAGACACTTCTCTGTGCCAGTTATTTAGTTCTGTGTGGCATCGCCCTGTTAACCTCTGATCGTTGTGTCCTGGCTCTAAGCAGAGAGTTCAAATCAAAGCAAATAAAGTCAAGCATTATCTGATAGAGGATTATGCAGCCCTGCAGTCATTCAGCTGCAACCTCTACAGTAACCTTCGTATACACCCTGTATCCTTCCTGTTTATGTTCATCTTTTTCCTAGCACCTCTTTAAATTACACACCTGCAGAGGCACTGATCACTGCAGTGTAGCCATAAAGGAAAGACATTGCTTCTTTGCCCTCCTAAATACCTTGAAACACCGTTGATTAATTTTTCACCCAAAATAGCCCACCCTGAATGGACTGAGAGGAATTTACCACTGATATTCTGTAGGCCAGTGTGTGTGAATGGCATCCCACTCCCTCAGCTCTGACCGCTGTGTATTCCAGCCCCAAATCCCTCTTTTCTGCCACCCAAACTACTATGCTTTTTATTCTTTGTTCCTGTCAAGTTTAGAGACAAACAAGAACTTTTTCCAGTTAACTAGAAGTCTCACAATAAGAAAAAAGTTTCAAGTGAGAAAAATATGACTGTTGCTGTTTTCAACAGAAATTGCTCCCCAATGATCCATATATTCAAGATGTATGGGAAATTAATACCTTAACACATATATTAGTGTGTCAAAATGGCATGTCTACTTACCCATTTATCAGGTTAAAGAAGGAGACTGGTGTGACTTTAGATAGTCATTTCATTTCTGTGTGCCTCAGTTCTGCCATTTAAAAACAGGAATATGGATAATAAACAATAGCAGAATGTTATTGAGTCATTCACATTTATAGAGCCCTTTGATATTGTCTATGCCTCAGTTTTCTCATTTGTAAAAGAAGTGTAATAATTCATGTATTTATAGCTTTAAAGGATGGATAATCTAATTTGACATCCTGCAGAGCAAAATCCCTAGCATTTCATTTAGCTATTCCTTCACTGATCTCAGTAACTTGTGGCCTAAAGAAAGCGTGCTTTTAGAAAGACGTAAGATCTTAATTTTTAAAAAGTCATGTGACTGAAAACCTTCTACAACTCTTGGCAAACTGTGCCCTTCATTAATTATCTGAACTATTAAAACTATGCACCTTATTCACAGTGTGATATTGATCGTAATTCCTAACTTTCTAGAATGTTTTGAGACGCCTTATAAGTAATTTATTTTATTGGGCAATTTGTACAATATATTCTTTTCCATCTAGCACTCCAATTATTCTGAGATCTGCTGGTGGCCTGTGCTTTATGACATTTTTCTCCAATATCATCTTTTTTTTTTTTTTCAAGTCTGAGTCATACTGGCTAAAAGATGCCCAATAGGTGCTTGTGAAACACCACCGGCTAGGGTAAAGATGTGTGGCTAGTGATGATCTGCCAGTGAGTGATTTTTCTCAAGTGGGCAGAGGAGCATTGACCAAACCACCAGTAAGAGGCTGCTGAGTGGAGCTCAGCACCATATCTGACTTTCCACTCATCTCGTCTCCCCAGTCTGTAGATCTCTGTTATTTCAGGAGTCACTGGAGTGCGCGGAAAGGAGCATTCCAAGTGGTGGGAACCATCTGCTTCAGAGGGTGTTGCTGGCAGCTTGTTTCCTAGCTGCATCTTAGTCAGGATTGAGAATTTTCTAATTTGATGCAATGACTAAAATCTCCTCATTGGTCGTGTGTGTCATCCTCAGCAAATTTCCGGTGTTCTGGTTATCGTGCAGGAAGACAGCTGGATGCAAATACAGATGAAGTCAAGTCCAACGGAAGAGATGCGAGGTTGTGCTCGCACAGGCACGCACGTGCAGGCACACGTGTGCCAAAGTGCCGCTGTAATTGCTAAATAGTTTTTTCCAAATCTTTTAAAGTATAATTCTATATTTTCCTGACATCATGTGTTTTGGATTGGTCTCTGTGAAAAAAAAAAAGAAGAAAGAAAAAAAAAAAAAAAAGAAATCTTACTGTCTTACT
Organism: Athene cunicularia; assembly: GCF_003259725.1. Lineage (NCBI taxonomy): Eukaryota > Metazoa > Chordata > Aves > Strigiformes > Strigidae > Athene > Athene cunicularia. The sequence continues at coordinate 8,482,189 of NW_020799116.1, forward strand.
GTGAAATCCAGTGTGGCTGTTAGAGAAATTTAATTTACTATTTCAAATTCCAGTCGTGGGTAACTTGTTGATTGGGAATTTGATTTTCAAGGCAACAAATACAAGCAGTTGTCTCTGAGTGGATGCTTGGCTACCCTGTACAAAACAATTTTTGTCCTTTTCAAAGTTCTCTTTTGGGCCTATCGTGAATGGACCAGTTGCCTTGGAACTTGGATAAAGTATTATTCTTTTACATATATAACAAACGAGTGGAACAGTAAAAATAACATTGGTATAAGCTTGCCAAGGGGATTCGGCTGAACCATTAGGTAAGGCCTGCCAGATATATATAGTTTCAGCTGTTAAAATTACATATTCATGTGTTTTCCATATATCTATTGGCCTCTCTCTTGGAGAGCTTTGGAATACTTTTTAATAGACGACAATTAAACAACAGCAATTGAGAATAGGGTATTCCCCAGAAATTGCAAGATGAGGAGTGTGTGGTGGCCACTTGCAGAGTTGTTCATTAATCTCAAGGAAATTCAGCAAGTACAGAATTGGTATGGAGACGTTATGTAGCGGAGGACAGGACTAAAACTTGATCTTTTTGTATATACGTTTTGCAGATTCCAGTTTTGTACAAGGAATATAACTGAAATAATTCTTTACAGTCCAGCCAATCTGTATTTGTCCATATTATTTCTCCCTGCCCCCTAGAAATTCACTTGAGCTGGCACCACGTGACCCGGTGCCATGAGAGCCTGTATCTCTGGGAATAATTGACTCCTGTGCTGCCATAGATTTTTGCTGATTTTCCTGGCATATAACTGCAGTTTTCTGTATTTATAAAGCAGTGAGTCAGGTTCTCTGCTTTTTCAATGAAACACAATGTTGAGTAGCTGCTGGGGTGTTTGTGTTGGTGTAACTTTTCTTTTCTGAAAAAGTTCTGCCTTATCAGTTACCTAGTTGTTAGGACTTACAAAGTTGTCTCGATGTAGCAAGAAGTTATTAGTTAGAAGAAGAATATTTTGTGCCATGTCCAGGGGTAATTACTATTTTACAGATTCCCTACCCTGAATCAGGTTGGATCCGGAGTGTGAAGTCTATTTCTGAACTGCGATGAGCACTATTTGAGAGCTACACAATTTAAATTGAGAGGTCACATTTTTGGTATAGATTGGTCTGTATGCTGCTAAATTAGGCAGGACAGTAGGGAAGTCATTCAGCGTGCTCACTATGGCTTACACATTCTCACCCACCCACCTCCACAGTATTTATGTGACCTACAAAAGCTTCTGTTTCTTCACTCACTCGGATTAAGCGTTGACGCCATTGTCTTAGGAGACTTGTGCTTCAGATGTAAGCTGTGCATACAGAGCAGAAAATGGACTGAGCAGGCTCTCTGAAATACTCCAGCGTGGAAATCCACTCAGGTGTAGATTCTTGGGTATGAGATGGTGGGTGTCTATGCCGTGTACTCTACCACTCCATACTACAGTTCCATCACCCTCATGTCACCTTGGTATGTCTCTGATTTTACATTCACCACTTGTAATTTTGAAATTTTTCGCACATCAGAGCCATGACAATAGTCCAAATATATGTATTTAAAAACATTTTTGAATAATATGGTAGTGAAACCAAATGTAACCCTTAAGCTACAGTCAATCCTTAAGTTTAAAGAAAGCACAGTAAACATATATTTTTACGTAAAGCCTATTTTTGTGATGGATTGGGGTCTCATATGTATGCCACTGTCTTTCTCCTGTTCTGTAAGAACTATATGAATGTTAATCTGGAGCCTTCCAGACAAGATTACATATCTATCTATATTTATATTTTTAATATATTTTGCTTTAGCTTTGAGGAGAGGTTTCTGACTCGTCTTGGACAGCTGGATGATTGCTTTTGGGCTTGGAAAATTAGTGTTCTGGTTTCCCAGTCTGTAGAAACTATACTGGTGTTGATTAATTTAGGGAAGGCCTCTGGTCTTGGCCAAGAAAGTTCTGATATATCAAGTATACAGGCATTGATGGGGAAATACTAAAATATTTTCATGCTATAAGAAAAAAATCAATTGCCAGGACTTTTTTTTTTTTTTCTTTTATGCCAGTAGTCTACATTTATTTAGAGAAGTTTATTGGCTGTGCAGACATTTGTACTGATGTAACACAAATGTCTCTTGTCTTGATAGCTTGTGAGAAGTTGGTCGTAAACTCCTGTCATGTCTATTTTCTTTGTCTTTTATTTCTTGGGTTCCAGTGTGATGTAGGATAGACATCACTGACAAGCTCAGCATATCAGCTTCCTGAAACTGAATATACACCAGATTCTAAATCTCAAAGCAACACAACTTTAATTCCCTAGATTAAACATTCAAATAATGAAGAGTAAAAGAAAAGAAAAAAAAAATCAAAATTTATTATTCCCTAAATTTCATAGGTAAGAGATAAACACCACATTTCTTTTACAGCTTAATCCGAGTGCCTACTCCGAGTGTAAATTATGCATAAAACAGAAGACAGTGCAAAATACTGGAACAGTTTTACAAACCCTTTGCACATCTGGGTCGTGGTGTGCTGCAGGCAGTGCACCCAGAGCAGCTTTATTCTGTGTATTATACTTCTTGAATATCAGTACCCCCATTCGCAGCAGGGAAACGTAGTGAACAGAAAAGCTAAATGCTAAATGTCCCACTGGAAGTTCTTGGCCAAACTAGGAGCAGCACTCAGATATTCTGGCTCCTGTTTCAATATCTTAATTACATAATTAGCCTTGCTCAAATCAGGTCATGTGACACTCAATCTGACTTCCTTTGCTGTCGTGCTATCTGTGCTATGTAATTCTCATGCCAAGATAGTGTACGGAGCCTTAAATAATCCAAGATATTCTAGTAAAGCATGGTAAAATGTTAATTTAAAAAAAAAAATCACATAAACATATATATGAGGAAATTAACACTGTTACAGATTAACATAATCAAACAAAATATGGTTCATTACAACTGTATATATTACCATGCATTTAAATGAATGCTGATTGAAGGAAAAATATATTTTCTCCGCACCCAGATGAAACACAAGAGCAAAACAAGTGAGCTTCTTTTAAGAATCTGTAACTAAGAAATTTATTTCATAGGTAACAAATGGTAAACGGACAAGAATAGTTATTTCTGTTAAAGGAATAAATCTGCTGAAATACTGCGAAACATTTTCTGTGCAGCAAGCCACAATATATACAATAATGCAGTAAAATCCTCCACCAAATATCTGTTAAAGGAATAAACCTGTCAAAAGAATTAATTTTCTGTGCAACAAGGTTATTCATTCAACAGGCTTCCACCATATGTAATTTATGAAGCAAATTATACTATTCCAAAAAGGAAAGGGAAACTCATACAATGCAGTTTAAACTGCAGCAAGACTGGCTAGAAGAATGCAGCCTTAAAAGTAAGGAAATCACCTAGTAAAGCCAACTGTCTGCACCTTCAGTAAGCAATGACGTTTGCAGTATATCCCAAACGCTTTACCATCATGGCAGGCACAAAAAAAACCAAAAACCCATGCTCCTCATCATATATGAAGCAAACCCAGCGCTGTAATAGGCAGGGGAACCATTCACATTTCTGACGGCTATTTGAGAACGTACTTTACTGGTGTATCCCACATTTACAGGTAAACAGAAGATGCGGTTCAGTTCTGGCAGAATTACCTGTCCAGTGAATCAAAAGGTACTGAAAAGTATTACTGCTCAAATGATTTGATCCTGTATGTAAGAATATCTGGTGATGCTTTCTTTACTGCTACTTTCATCCTTACACTATTTTTTATTTTGGTGTCACTGAGTTTACTGTAAGAGGCTAAGGAACTCATCAGCACTCAGAAAATGTAGTTATTCCTTCCATTTACTGCACTCCTCTGTACCAAATAGCGTGAAAAAGTGCAACACAAAGGTGTGCTGTGTTTTACCTGAGGCTATACCTTTAGCGTCTGAGCCAAATTCATCAAAATAATCAAACTTTACTGAGTGCCAGATCTATAAATTGAAAATCCCTTTGTAATTTTTTTTTCCTTGGATATCTGTCTGGGGGCCACTACAACTTTCTGTTGAAGTCTTGCAATCCAGCCTGAAGTGTCATCCTCAGTGTCAAGTTTAAAGCCTCCGAGTTACTTTATTTACAGGTCTTTATTTTCATCCAACAGTCTTCCAGTCCTGGGCAGATTAATTTGCACTGTGAGTTCCAATCTTATTATTTTAATAACTTTCGTTAACCTCTAAGCAAGTAGAATGTTATTCCTAGAGCAATGCTAAAGTTTCCTTAATAAAACCTGCAACAGTGTGAAAGTTGCTTTGTTTGAGCTTTCATTACAAATCCAGAGCTTAAATCAGGTTCAGTGAGGTTCATGAACTTCTTGGCAAATGTGGGCTGAGTGTCAAGGGATGTCAGGCCAACTATGAACAAATATGGGCTGATTTATATTTTTTGGTGGAAATCAAGTGAATCCAGGAGAAATGTGGCAGAGTAACTAAGTTATCTTTTACTTTTTAAGGGTATTATTAATCCAAAGCTAATGAAGGAAGGTATTGGATTCCCATGAGAGGGGTGATCCTATACAAAGATCACTTCCATGGGTAAGGGTCTTTGTCAGGATTGCAGAAATTGCAGAAATCATACCTGATAATTGGCAAAATGACAAAAAATGCCACAGCCACCTTTACAGTTGCTTTCTTTAAACAGCAGCCGTAGTTACCTGGAGTACTCATGAGGGAAACAAGCACAAGCAATAATTCACATCCAGTTAACAGATAGCCTCCAGTAGGGAAGCTCAGGCAAAGATTACATAAAAGAGATTTAGACTTCCAGTGATTGTCCCTTCCTGGTCTATTTATTTACATAAATTTGTCAAAGCAGAATTAAAAGCCGCAGTTAAGATCCAGAAGTCCATATCTGTGATTGAGCTAGATGTGTTATTTGAAAATATGTACCTATCAAATTGCAATATCACTTTTTTTTTTTTTTCCTGCAGGCAAAACTAAGGAATAAATCACTTCCCATGCAAATCCACTCATCTGGTTCTTGTTGGGTTTTTTCTTTTTTTCTTCCATTTTGTTTTATCATTCGGTGTCTGAAATCTGATCTCAAAAAAATGTAGGCAGATGTACAGAAGACTTAGTTTTCCCTTGGCACGCTGTTAAAAACTTATAAATTAACTTTCCCTCTTTTAAATCATTCTTCTTGAGGTGTTCCAGCCAGGCATCCTTGCTGTCTGCCACATCCTAAATTCTTTGGGATTTGCTCTTGGCCTGAAATTATTGCACAATGTGAGCTCATCATCTACAAAATGGATATTAAAAATATCCGTGATTTGAAATGCGATTCGTATACTCAGTGGCATTTGAGTAAACAGCAACATCACTGACTCAGGGACCCAGTTTGACTCTATGACATACACTAAGTGGCAAAAGCAACACCATTTTAGGGAAGAACAGAACTTGAAGATTAATTTGTTTATATATTATTGACTGGGAGGGAGATCTGGCCTCCTAAGCAAGTGTATAAAAAGATCTAGGAAACAGAGGCCAGAAAAATAAATCACTGTTGAAATAAAATTTTTAAAGTTTCCTGCTCCTGAACTCCTTAGGAAAGGTCTCGCTTTTCCTTCTTCTCATATTTGGAGTGTTGCAGAGAACTGTGAGCCACAAAGTGCTTTCTTGACGAAGGATTTTGCTGATGCTGTAGCCCAAGTTCTGCTGCTGAGGAGTTTTTGTTTACCAAGTATGCTCACTGGTTTAGTTGTGGTTGTTGTTTAAGTAACTGTTTAAATTGCTTATAAAGATTTCTCAAAATCAAGAATGTCCTGAGTGGTCTGAAATATTGAAATGGCTTTTAGTTGAGATTGACAATAAAGTCTGATTAATAGTTTGATTTTTAAAACAGTTACATAAAAATATTGTTCGAAATCATTCATTTTAAACAGCTGACACTTTAATGCATAAATATAATTACAGATTCTTTAAGAAGGGCCTAATTTTTGCCTTGATATATATGCTAGCAATTGTGTATTTGAAATAGAATCATAAAATGTAAAACTTTTATATTTAATCACTAGTGTCAAAAATTATTAGGTAATAACCACTGCAGGAGAGAATGTGGTAAAAGATACAAAGGCCCATATTTAAAACATAATTTTTCTAATACTTACCATGATTTTAAGATGTCATGTCGTCATATGAAGGTGAACGGGTCAGATGCAAAATTGACTTTTTCTTTTTTTTCATGTTAAGTGATCAATTTACACTCATAGAGGGGTTAAGCTTACTGGAAGCTGAAGTCCTCTTTGACCACGCTCTAGGTGCATCACTGACTGCTGGGACAACAGCAGCTTACTGGTCTGATTTTCCCAAGTGGTACAGGTGAAGTAAATCAGCCCAGCATCTTAATCCGATGCGGTGCTTCTGTACAGTGCAGACATGAAACACAGAGCTGTAGGAAGTTCTAAAAAGAAGTCTGTCATCTCACAAAATGCTGTTTAATTAGCTCACACATTGTTTTCCACAAGGAACCAGGATTTTCCCCTTCAGTTACTTAACATATTTCCGTAGTACCAACCTAAGTGCTTTCATAACAGAGAGAACAGAACTTTCACAGCACTATTGGAGACTATAAAAGTGTAAGGTGGAGGATAATCACGTCTAGTGTGTGCTTTTACTATGTTTAAGACCCTTTTTAGTCAGTAGAGATGGCTATGATCCTTGTACTTTGCTGTTTGTCTCAGCAATCTTTTTTCAGATAAACAATAATTACTATGAAAAATACATCTGTTATTTCCAGTCTGTGACCATCAAAAAAGCTGCAGCTTTTAAGTCACAGTCACACACAAAAAATACAGAACAACTTGCAGAGCAGAAGTCTAATGTATTAGCATTATTCTTTACTGCAGAAACTTATTTACCATTGGGATAGTGCTCAAGGGTTTACAAGCCTTGAAGAACAGAGTCCATGTCCTGGACACCTCGCAAAAGTGCTCTGCAATTAGATCTCTCCTAAAGGAGCTCATCAGATCAGACCCAACAAACCACACAGACAGAATTAGAGAGAACAGTAATGCCTGTGTGGCAGGATAAGGGGCAAGGCATTTCTGCTATTAACCTGTAGTGCCTTTGAGTAACCAGTTTTAAGCAGAGAATCTGTGTTTATAGCGCTTTACTGTCATTTTTAGTCTCCAACTTTTACCCTGGCTTTGCAGGGCTTTGCTCAAACTGCTTTTGAACAGCGCTCTAGTTCGCTTGCACAGGAGAGAGAAGGGGGACAGGCGTACTGGATACCTGATTTCAAGTGGCTGATGGGCCTCTAAACCTTGTAGCTTTTCAGCACCTACTGGAGCCATCCAGGAGATCATCTGTGCTCCCGTAGGTGCTAAGTCTTCTGTGGCTAGAAAAGGGGATGGAGATGGGGTTGTGGAGGAGGAAATCCCTTTCTTAAGGTTCCAGGTACTCCTGGACTGATGCCAGGCTGGAAATGGGATTTTTACTTCCTGTGGTAAGTGCAATTCAGAAGTGCGAAGGAAATGAAAACAAATTCAGAGACAAAATTAAAATTTACATTGAGACACAAAGAATTATTGTTTTATATCTAGAAGGCAGATGATGCTACACAGCAAACCAGGCAAAATTTTAAATGGTATGTGTTAGCATTTAATGTGAGGTACCGAGAGCAATTTGAAAAGGAAGCAGACAAAGTGAAAGAGGTAGTTCAAGACAATGTTTAGTTGTGTGAGGAGATTACACATAGATGTCAAATTAAAAGCAAAACGTTTATTTTTTAGTCCCAGAGGTGTCACAGAAAAGCTGTTCCTGATAACACTTCTACATTTTGCTGCAGTTCATGGCAGGAGCATCCCTGGTAGGCACAATGTGCTCCCCAGAGACTCAGTCGTGGCCACAAGATACCAGGCTAGAAAACCTTTGCTACCACCTTGCATGGCTGTTCTTATGTTCCTGCTTAAGAAGTGCCCAGGTTTGCCAGCTTTAAATTAATTAACTTAAATATAAATTTAAATTTAATTTTATTATTAATTTTATGTTGTTAACTTTTTTAATTATTAGGTTTAGTTTTAAATGTAAAAATTTTCTGTAAGCTGATTGAATGTCGCTTGTCAGGAGCCATGGATAGAAGCAATCACCAAAATTTTGGTCCTGAGACAATGCCAGTGAGATAGTAAACAGAGTGCCATGGGGTGTTTAGTGATTTGGTCCAGAGATGCTCCCAGTGACTTCTCCAAACCAGCTGAGGATCACTAGAGATGACAGTTTTTTCCATTCTCATGCAGAGTTTTGTAGCAGCCAAACTACAAACCCACAGTTTTTGCCTTCTTTCCTGTCAAGGAATATGTGAGCACACTCCAGCTCTGTTTGCCCTATAGGGGAAATAATTTCAAATTCACTGCTCATTGGTATCAATGTTTACCAGTGGCTTAGCTGAGGAGATGCACTGCTAGCAGATACTTCGCAGCTCTCAAAGGAAAGAGCTGTGTTTGTAACAAAATTGTCTCTCAGCCCACACTGGAAGCATTTCCACCCTTACCTTTGCAATCCAGATGAGTCAGCTGAATTCAGTCCGAACTGATCGAGTCAAAATCAAAGAGGACATGTTAGTACTCTTCCTTTTCATCACCAGACTTATCTTCTCCATTTAGAGTAGGTTATTAGTTCAGGAAGATCTATGAAGTTTGGAAAGTAGCCAGCATAATGCCATTTTTAACACACGCCGGGAAAATCAGTTTAACTTTGTGTCCAGTATCTTATCTGCACTGACCATCTGAAAATAATTAGATGTATATATATGTAAATATATTTGTACGCATATGGGGAAAACAGTTCTGGTAATCAGACTAAATATATCTAGAGTCTGTTAAGCGCCTCACTCTACACTGTGATGTGTGAGGGGCTGTTTGTTTGTTTGGGATTTGTGTTTGTTTTTCCTTGTGTATTGTTACTAGAGCAGATGGGCTTATCTTTCCAGAAAGGCTTTTAGCAAAGTGCTTTATCAGATCACCCTTCTGATGTGCGGCACAAAACCAGTTTCTTTGTCTTCATAGCGGGGATGTATGGGAAAATCTCCCTCCCAGTTTCACATGTGTCCTTGCTGCATTTTTGTTTGATGCTATTGCCTTCATCATGATTGGTGTGACAAGAGTTTACAGCAGAGAGGAGTCAGCAAAGCACTGTGATGATAAAATCTTCTGGTTTGTTGACGCTATGGCCAGTTCTTTGTAATTCATGAGTTTGTTCACAGTGGGTGATTTTACCCTGTATATTGACAGGAATTTTTAATCTCTGTAGTATCTCTGAGATGATGCAAGCAGAAGAAGGCTGTTTATGTCTTTCACAAGCATCCTTCATCCCTACTGTGTTGGCTTTAGATGTGTGTTTAATATAAGGGTAGTTATCTCTTGCTGCTCTCTACTTGGCAATGGCCACAGAAAATAAATCTATGTTGATTTTATTAGATCTGTCAACAGTCCTTGATGTTATTGACAATGAGGTTTTGTTGACTTGCCTGCAGAGCCTTGTGGAAATGGAAGGAGACCTTCCTCAAGTTTAATATTTTCTTAGCATCCCATGAAGTGCATCCAAAATAATATTCTCTGCAACAGGTTGGTTTATAGTGAAGCAGCCAGACCTGATTATTTTAGGAAAAATAATAGTTTGGTAAGTCCATTGAGCAGAGTTAAAACAGGGAGGGGTGATACAAAGAAAGAAGGAGTGCTCTTTAGCATGATTGAAAAAATCTAATTTCATGGTATTCTCTGAGCTATTATTGCAAATACTGTACAGCATCTTGACTTAGAGATCTGTGAACCTCTTGGTTGTTCCGTAGCAGCACTGTGCCAGATAAAGAAGAAGCAGTTTTATGCTTTAAGAATAATCTTTGTTAATACATTTTCCAGCAGGGGAAAAAAATAATCCTAATTAAGAAGTTACTTTATGCCTTACAAAATGGAAGGGCAAAAGGTTACTTGTTCCAGGGAAAGAACAGAGGAGTAGATCTGAGAGCTGATGGTGGGATTGGCTTGGATCCACCTCTCTTTAAGCTTCGTTTTTGCAAGCTCTCTGCCAGTTTGGAGCACAATGGACCTCTTTCCGTACCTAATGGCATGCTGGATGTCAGCCCTGGCCTCAAGAAATCTCAACTGCACAAACAGAAATTAGGTGTGTTTCTGTGCAACAAAAACAACATCTTTCTCAACAGCAGAAATTTTCATGCCATTCTGAAGATAGCTTATTTGTGATCCATTCAAGTCCCTATGTAAAATACTTGCGCTGAAAACACAAAGATAAAGCAAGCTGTAATAGCCTCTAAACACGTGCAATAGAGACAGATTTCAGAGTTATATCTGTATTTATGTCTGGAATATTCACGCCTTGATCTAATCCTCTTCTTCTTAAAGGGGAATTTTTCAAAAGTTCTTAAGGACCCGTCATTGGAGCTACATCTTGAAAAGGGCACGTCTTTCTCTCACACACCTCAAACAAGGTGGCCTGATGTTTCAAAAGCTGCTCAGAATTCAAACGCTTCCTTCGGGTGCCTAAGTGGAAGAGCATCTCTTTTGAAACTTTGGCCACTTGTGGAGGTGTTTAAATGGGAAGACTTGGTGCTAAGTAGGGCATGTAAAAAGTTTTCCCTTGAAATATTTCCTTAGGGAAAATTGGGGTTTTGACTACTGAAATGTTATTTCACAAAGAGCATGCTTTCTGTGATAATAACGGGTTTTAATAAAAGAAAAATGACCACTTGAAGAACAAAGAAGATTCCTGTTATAAACTAAAATTTAAAGCATTTTCAATTTAAAAGTTAGCATTTGCCCTTTGGAAGCTTCATTGAATTTTTGGTTTTTTTAACAGCATTTTCCTCAAAGAGGAGGCTGGGTAACAAGAACAATTCTCCAGCTCTAAGGTAAAATTTTAAGGTGAAACAAGTGGCAAGATTTAAACAAACAGAAGAAAAATGAACCTATCTTTAAAAACATCCCTGGAAAGAGCCGAAGATCTACATTCATTCTTTTTTTTGTCACTAAAAACAGAAAAGTTTTCAGACAGCTATCAGGAAGCAATGGGGTACGTGTGCAGAAATCTGTAACTGAAGGTAGATTAAGAATTGGAGCATAAACTTCACTTACCTCTTGAGTAGACTTTGAGCTCCAAGGCCCTTAAAGGTTAACAATAAAATCTCAAATTGAATCCTCATTTTCAATATGAGACAATTTAAGTTATAAAACAATGAAGTGACATGAGCCTAGCGAGGCCAACGAGGACACTTAAACCGGGGTTGTCAGAATGCCCATGCTTTATCACCCATGAAAGGATGTAACTCTCCATGACATTAAGGATGCAGGGTTTGATGGAGTGTCACAGTTAGTTGACACCAGAATCATCCGAAATCGTAGACTCCCTGTCACATCCTGCCACTGCAGAATAGAAACTAATGATTGTGCTGCTCTACCATCGCAGGCATGCTGGGATGCTGGTAGCTAGTAAATTATTACATAGCAGTAAGAGTTGCCAACAGAAGTAGACTTCTAGAGCTAATAGCTAGGGAAAAAAAGGAAACTGTAAACGTGGGCTGTTTTACTGTTTTTCTCCAATAGAGTAGGCTGCTGTTCTCAGTGTCTAATGGGACGAGTGGTTTGAGGAAGATATGAAGTCATGCTGGGCCATTGCATGAGTTGGAAATCTATATTTTTCTGTAGTTGTTTTGTGAAAGGGATATTTATATAAGAAAACATGAATATTCACCTTTGGAAAATGTTTTTCCAAAGACTGATAGATTCAAAACACCAACTTAGCTCTATGAATAAATATGTATGTATAAAATAGAGGAATGTCCTATTTCAAAAAAGAAATTTGCAGAAAGAAAAGAAAAATATTATTTACAAAACATCATTTATAATCTTTCATGGACTCCAGAATTGTGTAAATAACAGAAATACTAAACGTCTTTTGGGCTGAGATGCAATAGGCATTAAAGTCTAATGGAAAAATAATTTTATTTTAGATTGATAGACTTTTATAATTTTCACCAAAGGAGCAATATCAAAAATCAATGGGTAAGAAATACAGAGGACAGATGTACTTTGTCTAAATGATCTTTCTGAGCAGACTTCTGCCCAGGATGCAGCTGAGCACAGAAATGAAAGCCTTATTGGTGCAAATTGATGGTATTTAAGCATAACAAGCTACCCAATTACACAGAGGAAAAACTGACTGATTTGGGATCATCACTGATCACAACCTGGCCGGGAGTCAGCAGTGGCATCCTGCTGTGATAAAGGTAGTTGCTGAGTTGCAGTGTTCAAACAGACCTATCACCCGTGAGATGTGGGAAGTAATCCCTTTTCTCAACACTGCCGCAGACCCTGGCTGGAACACTTTTCCCTGGGTTAGGTTACTTATTTCAAAAAAAGATGTCACTTGTTTGGAGAGGAGGCTAAATACAAAGTCTAGAAACGCAGACCTAGCAGAATAGATTAGACGAATGCAGTTGTTTAGCCTAAATAATAAACTCTTGAGAGGGGACATGAAAGTAATTACAGAAGAAACGCGGCCAGGAAGAGAGAAACAATCTGTGCATAATAGAAAGGACATGACATAATGGGCTTAAATTACAGTGAAGAATTCCAGTTAGACATCAGGAAACTTTCATAACAATCAGGATAATAAAGCACTAAGGTAGACTGCCTGCGGAGGTTGTGGGATCTCCACTGTTGGAGGCCTTCCAGAGCAGGGCAGACAGACTTCTGAAAGACAGGAGGATAATTGATCCTGCCTTGGGGCAGAAGGATGCACCAGGTGACCTCCCAGGAACCCATGACTCTCTTGGTTTGAACTGTGAATACCCTTCATCCCCATCCTTCTTAAAACTTGCTTCTTGGTCTTATGTCTCTGTTTTTTGCGGGTTCATCTCTCTCAAATCTATTTCTGATTTTCTTTTAGAGGCTTGGCCTTATCCACTTTCATCTGAAAACACAAATTTAACTACTACCTCTATGCTGATGATTCACAGGTCTATCCATCTTCCTACTTCAAACCTAGCTAACACTCTTCAAAATAAAAGCTCGGTCTGTTTTCTTGATGTATCGTTGCAGATGTCTTGCTCTCCACCTAGTTCAGTACAGCTAAAAACATTTCTCATTATAATCAATTCCCTCTGCCCCCTGCTTTTCCTTTGATCACATTGAACAGCACTGTCAGCCTACTGGTAACGCAGGTCTAGAACCTGGAAGTCATTTGTATCTGGGACCTCACCTGGCTCTCCATTCCAGACTATATTTGTATTTTATGGGGGAGAGGGAATATTGGCCCTGCAAAATGACTCAAAAATACAGTCTCTCATCATCTTTGTGTTATTTTCTAGCCTTGAAAAATGCAGGCTTTCTCATCTACTCTTTTTCAATAGCACCATAAGCTGCATCGCTATCTTATCTGCTGCTTTGTCCATGCCAGAAGTGCAGCCTGGCAGAGCAAGTGCCAGGCTTTGCAGGTAGCACTCTGTACCCAAACACGTGTTCCTGTCTTGTTACACCACTAACAATTTGTTGTTCAGCAGTGAAAACATGCTGAATAATGAAAGATGCCTGGAGAAAGGAACACGGCACGTACATGTACCTGCAGCGTGTTGTTCCTGTTTGTGTACACAGCCCTGATTAGAGACAAGGGAGTGTCAGGCTTGCCTGGTGGATAAGTACTAGTTCCTCTGCCAAATGAAACTCTGTGGCTGCAGAAACAGTGTCCGCGTTTGCTTTCCCGAAGGTAAATACACCCACTGAATTCCCGCCATGCGGCCCCGCAGCATGGCAAACACCTCTGGGAAGAGCCCTCCCCGGTCAGGTGTGATGGAAAGGGAGGGTGCAGGACCTCGAGCCTCAGGACCCGTCTCTGGAGGGGTCATATCAAACTGACCTTGATTTGAAATCAAAGGGATGCTAAGGGAGAGTCCAGGTACATCCATGTACCAGGTCAGAGATGTGCTTGGACTGTTAGCTTTTTAGTACAAAAATTGATTTTGCTTTTTGTCTGTGTTTGTGCAGGTGCCTAGTGCAACTCCATGACTAAGCTCCCTGGCAATCCCACAGTACACGAAAGTAAAATAAGTAAAACCTGCTTTTCAGTGGAAAACAAACGAACAAAACCTTCCTACCTTCCTCCTGGAAATGTGCTGTGGTGCAGTGTAGTGTGTAGAGACATTGCTGTTTCTTTAGGCTTATCTGTGACCGTGAGTTTGGTCACTCTCTGGAAAGAGCTGGTATTAACAAAGGAAGCATAAGACAATTTTGTTTAGTCCATGGATTGCTCTAACCAACTGCTTGTGGAGTGGCTGTGAACTAGAGTAGATGAAACCGGCACATGGTCAAGTCAGGGAAGTAATGAGGTCTGGGACTGGGAAACCTAGGAGGGACAACGGGCAAACGAAGTGGGACTGTGCCACAAGCCTCTGAAGTCTTTAAGTAGCTTCGTTATGTCAGCAGCAAATGAGGGAATAGCTTTGCAAAAAAATCAGATTCCAAATACCATTGTAATTAGCATTATTTCAAGATTAAAGAAACCACCACTTCCATGTAACAAATTATCTCCAATTTAAAAGCAAAAATAATGTATTTTTTGTTCATAAAAAATTCTCAAGCGGAAGCATTCTTACATTAATTATTTCAGTCTATTCGGAAAGCATATCCCTGCTTGCTTTTTATTATGCCTTCCAGCTCCTTCTTTGAAAAATATGTTAAGAAGCTGCAAGCTATTTTCCAAAAAAATGAAAAATAAATAATCTTTGAAGCAATTAGAGCTGAACGACAGAATGTATAAATATTTTTTTTACTTATTCTCCCCCTAGATTCAAATCCTCCATTTTCTGCCACCTCCTATCTTGGCAGCTGCAATTCAAGCATCTTTACTTGAACTTTGGAGGCAGGCAAGTGTTTCTCTTTCCTCCCCTAGAGTTGAATCAAATTGTATTCTGTAGATTTGACTGGCAAGAGCTTTTATAAGTGAGCTGAGGGTTACTCCTGGAGGCTAAAAGCATTATTTCTATAATGCATTTGTCTTCACTCTCCTAGGAGTCTAAATACTTCTGAACCTTTCCTTACAAAAGTAATAATTAGTGGACATGTTACAAAAAATCTTTGCTTACATAAGAAAAATCGCAAAATTGAATAATAGGAACTATGGTTGGTAGTGTGGAATTATCTGGAATGTATTTTATTGTAAGAACAAAGAGCACTTTGAATGTCATGTAAATATCATTATAGAGCTGCTTTTTATTTTAATGAAGGCTGTGCACTGGTTCAGCGTTGGGCATAACCACTCAGCATTAGCACAACTCTGTGTCAGCCAGTGCTGCAGTGAGGCCGGCAGCTACGTGTGATTTTCAAAAGCACCTTCACCCTCAGAAAGTTGAATTTAAAATGTAATTAAGGAACATTCATCTATTTTCATTGCCACGATCGAATCAATATGTAGCCCAATTAAACAGGAACAGTGAACTGTACAGCACTATCAGCTACGCTAATAAAAGGTACCTGTTTTCAATTCTCTGTAATATACTTCCTCCTTTTCTTTCTTTGCTTTTTGCCATAGGAACAGGAGAAAGCATCTAAACAGTTTCCTATTTCTTTGGCACCAGCTGGAAATAGTCACGAGTTGCAGGGAGATAATATATTAATACAAAACTAGCCAGGAGACAAAAAGCTTACACAGCAGTTTTCATAGGTAAAATGATTAAAAGTGTTACATACAGTATTAGGGTGTGGGGCCACATCCTTGCTCATTTGCTTTCCCAAGAGGTGGATGAGGTGTGCAGGCATCCTTCCTGGAGATGGTATGGAGGGTATTCTCCATGGGGTAGGAGAGTTAGGGATCAGTGAAGGATTTGTCTTATCTAGGAAAAAAATGAGACCTTTTTTAGTGCAAAGACATCCCAGACAGTGAAAGTGGCACCTGCTTGCATGCCAGTGGGAGCAGAATAAGGTAACCATGTGCAGAAGGGTAAGACTGACCCCAGAATAATGTCACGGTGCAGCATTCGCTGATGCTGGGAGCAGTTACCCACCCTAGGTGACGTGAGTTGCTGCTGTAGCCCAGGGTCTTTTAATGGGGCTCTCGCAAGTCAAAAATGCTCAGGATCCTCCGTGAGAATTGGAGACGTGGGGCAGTAAGGGCAGAGGGGACCACCATGACCACCCGCTGTGACCTCCTGTGCAACCTGGGCCTGGATAGGCCAGAAACAAGGACACAATTATTAGGGAAGATTCGGTTTTGAAATCAGTTTAGATAATTCTAAACAGAATAGAGGATCCACCACAACCTGAGATCAGGCTGGCGAGTGGGCTGGCTGTCAGGGAACTTTCCAGTTTCTTTCTTTCAGAGCATCTGTCTAATTCCTACAGACTGTGATAAAGTTGCTCTGTGATCCCCTCAGAGTTAAGCTAAATGAGCTTTTCCATGATACAGCATCTTTTTCAATTTCTTTAATGTTTTCTATGACTTTCTACTATAATTGCCTAATTTTTCAATGTACTTTTCAAAGTGTGGATCCAGAACTCAACACAATATTCTCACAGAGGTAACAGCAGGCTGAAATACAGAAGTGCGCCTGCTAAATATACTTCTATTTAAGCATCGAAGGATGAGTTTGTTCTATAGTTCACAGCTTAACACTTGGATATAATGTTGAATGCATCATCCCCATGTCTTCTTCAGAACTAAACAGTCCCACATTTGGAGAGTGTGGTCTTCACGTTTTAATTACTAGATGTGTAGCTTCATATAAAGTCACATCTCTAACTCGTATTTTTGCATTCAGATGGTTTATGGTCAATCTTGTTCAATTTCAGTAACCCTTTTGCAAATTTATTTACCGTTCTTCCAAACTTTGTTTTACTTCTGAGCTTTGCAGCAGTAATTAGTTTTCTCCCAATGTGGACTAATGTTACATAGTTCAAGGCCAAGAACTATTCCCTGCAAGTTTGCACGAAATGCTGCCATGTTTTTTGTCTGGTTTATTAATCAAAATGTCTTAGAGTAGTAAAAGGAAAGCTAATAACATTAGAAGTCTACTGACCAATGGCACATTTACACTGCAGTGTGAAGGATGGTTGTCTCTGAGCTAGCTGTAAGCTACTAGCTAAGGCACCATCCGCGGCAGGACGGAGCTTAGAGCAGTTCATTCAGTTTGTTTTCCCAAGTTTGTTTGTATCCTGTGATTCTGTAGCTACCACGAGGGTTTCCATGCTGTACCTTTGACTAGTATTTACTTGTCTGAGAACTGAATGTCCTCCCTTTCCTCTCTTGTGCCTGCATTCTTAATAATAAATTAAGGTTGCTACAGTTTTTCTTGATCTTATCCAAAACTAAATGGCATTGTGTCTCCTTTCAGCCAATATAACAGGTTTTTTGTTTATTTTTCTACACATTTTATGTTTAAGAAATATCAGCTGTGTACTTTTCCTTTTTTGGACAGATCTTTGGAGATCATAAATGCTGAGAGAATTTCTTACTTGACAGGGAGAGGTGGCATCAAGTTTTATATCTGTTACTTGAAATGTAAAAAAACCTGCTCAAGAATAGTCCATGACAAGAAAGAAGGAATCTTAAAATCAGCTGTCGATCCCCTCATGTCATGGAAGTTTCTGAGCAAAGAAACAGTTGTATTAGAAGTAGAGAAAGACACATTTTCTTTGGGGATCAGCAGTGTAGGAGCAACACATATTTGCTTATCTGACTGTGAAGTCTAACTAGCTGTTTGTTATATTATTTACTAGGTTTCTGTAATCTTACCTTTTTATGTGCATGGGTTTTCTATAGAGTGAAGAGACAAATCTGCTCTCCAAAGATGTGTTAAAGAGAGCTAGCTGAAGTGTTGAGTAATGATAAATTCCTTTGAATTCCTTGTGTGCATTCTAATCCACCATGATGAAACTTTCATGTTTTGTCAGCATTGTAATTTTGCTTTCAGAAAGGCAATACAAATTCTTCCTGGGTAAGTGACTTGCACATTTAGCAGTGTCTTTCAGAAGAGTAGCGCTATTGTCGTGTTATAAATGGCATGTGTTTCAGTAGCACTCATACAGGCTTCTTGCTGGTATATATTTGAAACCAAATTGTTTTAACTCAGCTGAAGCCAAGCTTACTTTTTTTTATTTCTTTCAGTAATTACCTTATGTTTTATTGCCTGCAGGGAGAGACCCTAAATTGAAGCAAAGTTAAGGATGCGTAGTTGAAAACAAAGATCATGAAAAGATAAAGGTCCTGGTTGTATGATCTTGGATTATAACGAGTCATGAAAAAAATAGGTGATTTGGCTCCTCTTGTCAGTAAGAATCTGTCCATATCGTATTTCTGGTTTGTTTGTTTTGGAGCTATAGGATTTTATAAAAAAATCTCATCAGTATGAAACATCCTGAGTAGAAGAAGTAAAGCTACAGGAGGAAACAACCTGAGAGAGCATGCAAAATTTTTCTTTCTCTCTGACTTTCCCTCCCCAAACCATATTTTAGTAAAATACCAAAGATGGAAAATTTCCAGAGAAAGTTCAAATGGTTTCACAGTAACAGAAAAACAGTCTTCATTTCAACTACAGGAGTCGCTCTGCTATAACAAAATCCAATAGGATGTATAAATGAAATATACTGTATATCATATGTTCAATAACAACAGAAAAGCCAGCCTGGCTAAAAATAATTATGAAGCTCAGCAGCTGTAATTAAAATAATTTGATGGGAGATAGGAAACGTTTATGCATCTTGGCAGAAAAAGACATTTTGAGGATTTTGATTGATGTCTTTTATGTTTGTTCTATGTATTGTACAATAGTAGATATGGGCACTGCACCAGTATGTTAACGAGACATAATGCTGTGTGTCTTACTAGGGCAGATGAAAGGTCAAACTGAGAAAAGGTTAATTTCGTGGTGACTTCCACTTTCCGCCAAAAGCATCAAGGTAGATGCTGCAAGTCTTTCGTGGGCGTGCCCTTACAGACCCAAAAATCCAGCTGAACTCATTTGTATGGGGTCTCCTTATATGAATTGTCATTCACCACGGTGATTAAATGTGGGCCAGTATAGTTCACTGAGAAGAACAAAAACGAGTATCAGAAGTCATGTTAGTGAGAAGTATTAACCCCTGCATTGGGCATTTCAACACTTCACCTGGTGCTTGGAAAACATCACAGAATACAAATGATCTTAAAAAAGCCAGTCTGCTCCCAACAGTTTCCTGTTGATAGTATAATTTTTTTTTCTTCTGTTGAGATAAAGAATTGGCCAAGTTTTTATCAGGGAGCTGACTTCAGTGTTTCCAGTGCAGCTGAGTGGATGTTGTCTGCACTAGTGTAATCATACCTTACAAAAACAAGGAGCTATCTTCACATCTCAATTTACATTATTGATGCAGTATGAAATAAGTCCCGTAGTAGATGAGCACTCTGGGGATTCTCTTGTTTGTCTCAGCATGTTAAATGACTGCAAGGCATTACACATCAGAGATAGAACTGCTTAAGTGCATAATTCTTCCTCATGGCTTTGCTAGGAGCTAAACGAACCTTCTTAAACTAATAATAAAATAATCTAAGATATAAAAATATGTTTCTTTTGGACAAATCTGACATGTTACAATGACAGAGTGTTTATGACTCACAATCACCACCTCCGCCACCAGCACTGCTGTATTTAGAAGCAGCAGGCAGTAGAGCAAAATAGGCAGCCCTGAAGTTTCACATCAGGATAAAAGTAGCTAAATTCTTACTAAATGGGGATTAGATATTAATGAAGAAAAAAGATGGTGGATTTCCAGGGCTATGGCTCAAGGGAACACTCTCCTATTTCACTGAGCCTTGTAGTTGTGTCTAAGTTCAGATTGCAGTTTAGATATAAACAGATGAAGACTTTAGGGATGAAATATAAACATTCCCAAGTTCTCACAGTTCTAAATTAGGTGCAGTTCCAAGAACACGGGGTTTGGTCCTAGTGCTGTTTATATTTGATTTTTATGTGTCAAGGAGTACTTATTCAAAGGTGGAAAAAACTAAACCAGGAAGGCTTGTCTCGTTAAATCTGTACTTTCGAGGTGCCTCACAGCATGCAATGATTAATTGGTTCTTAGAGAAGAAATTTCTACTCCCCCAAATGGAAAACTTTTAAAAGTTCAAGAACATGCTTTTCTGCATGCACAAAGGATGAATAGGATATAGTCAGCTTTCAGTGTCCTGCAAGATTTCTAGAAAATGTGTTATTATTGCAATAAAATGAAGTAGAGGAAATGTCATTTATAAACCTCAGAAAGGACTATCAAAACCGCTATTTACAAGTTTCTTTTTAGTCATAGCCATGTAAAACCTTTAGCGTCGCTTTAGATTAGCCCTTGTAACCTTTTTCCTATGCTCTCTCTTATGTTAACTCCTAATTCTCTTGCCAAAATTCCTGCAGTCACATGTTACCTATTGAGCTAAGTTAATAAGGAGGAAATCTGCAGCAAGAGAAACTTCTGGTAGCAGGAATTGCTCAGCATCCCAGGCAAGTCAGGAACCAGGGAGCTGTCAGCAGGACCAGAGCCTTTCCCAGGGCAGGGGGCGAAGGTGGGTTTGAGCACGCTGACAGGTAGATATGGGTCCGCAAAGCGTCCCTCCCTGAAGGTGAAGCACGAGGATTTACAAGGGCCTGTCACACACACAGCCTCGTCACAGTCTTACCAACCTTCAGGAGAGGCAGGGAGGGCGAATTGATCCCTGTGGGATGCGCAGGCTCTGACTCTGCCTGAGAGCCACAAATAGTTTCACAGTTTGATTGATGCAATCAGAGCAAGAGACCTGCAGGAACTGCGGAGGGAGCAGTTGTGTCGCCTGTGTCCAGTGTCTTGATTAAAAATCAGAAGTGATGAACTGAACAAGCATACAAAATTAAATATGTCTGTCCAATGAATGTGGAAGCCTTTGTAAAAGAAAAAGTCTCACACTGGTGTGATGCTGGCTCAGGATTGAGCCAGCCTGATGACCTAGTTTGACCTAAATGATTTACCCAGTTTACCTGCAGCTTTGCTGGTTTTCTCTGGCAAATCCTAAATATAAGCTTTTTCCCCTTGCCTTTTGTATATATTAAGCTTCTGTTTAGGTAAATAACCATCTTACATATATGATAGACCGTGAAAAATTGTAGTATAAAGATGTATTTGACACTTTTTCTATGATTTTGTTCCTCACTCAAAGTATAACCACTCAGACATGTTTTTGGAATGACGCACATTTTAGCGGAAAAAATATTTTAGAAATATGCTTAGCGTGTTGGCATTATTTCTTTTTGGATCCCTCTGGTTGTAAGCAAACTAACATTGTGAGCTCCACTGGGCAAAAGAAATATTACTACCGCTGTGTAAAATATGTGTATTTGAACTCTTAGTTAAACATTTTAATGTTAGCTTAAGTTTTCCAGTTGCCATAATTTCAGATAAAGAAATTTGTGAAACACTAGGACTAACTGTAAGAGAGTCCAAATGTTTTCTTCCTATTTATCAGCTATGCACATTCTTACCACAGTTATTCAATTTTTAAATCTTTCATGGTTATTGGTAAGATTCCAGGAGGTTTGCTAGCCTTGAAATGGAAAAAAAATTCTGCGATGCCAAGAAACTGTAGCCCAATCTGCATTTAAAACTACTATAGTTAAACATTTAAAGGTTTCTCTGTCCCACTGCAAAGCATTTTGCAGCTTATACTTAAATTTGGAAGCCTTAGACTGCCTTGCCTTGATCATTTCCTCTCTGATATCTTGTACTTTGGTCACCTTAACAGTTGATCAAAAGTATCTCTGTTTTATACCACATTGCCTTTTTCAATCCAAATTCTTTTAATTGGTAACTCAGCCAATTTCTATTTAAACAACAATTTCCAATGATTTTGGAAGAGGAGTGGGAAATTTTTGCCTCATCTAACTCTGTTACAGACCATGCCCCAATTGTATTCTTTAAGTCAGCCCAATGCATCTTAAAGGTGCTATTGTTTCTTTACCTATAAACCATTTTTAGAATTGAGACATAAAATTCCTGAGAACATGGATTTTGAAAAAAAAGCATGTTCCAAGTACATTTAAATCTTAACAAAGTATCTTCTAATCATCTTTCAGACCAAAGATTTGTCTCGCCTTATTCAGGAGACACTCAATTTATCTCTTGGTAGCACAGTAAAGAAAACATTGATTCAGTTGGTCCCAAAGAACTCCCAGATTTTTTCCTTATGTTACGCAGAAGACAGTGCCATAGTGCACAGGAAACAATACCTAGTTTGGCGCTGATTTTGCTCTATGAAGGGTTATGAATCAGTTCTTTATTGACTGTTTCTTGCTAACAACGCAAACCTGCTTTTCTGTTAAGAATGCCATGAAAGGCTCCATGTGGCGATGTCAGTAAGGATTTTCAGGTTAGAAGACACTGTGCCCAGCTGGATCGGGCTCAGATATCTGCTCACATGCCAGCAAAACCAAAAAAAGGCTTGTTGGAGACGAGTTTGCTCCAAGGGATGCTAATCTAGAGGTCGTTGTTCCTCTCATCTACCTCAACCATGCTTGCATGAAGCTGGCACAGTTTTTTTCAGTAGTATATTTGTTTTTTCTGACCATCACACCCAATGCTGTACCGCTTTTCCATGGTGTTTGGGTCGCTTTCACAGTTGAGGTGTATAGTGAACCTCATACCAGGACAGGATGAATGGGCAAACCCAATGTGTTAGCCCATTGCCACTGGGGTAATCTGATAAGGCTGAGCCTCTTCTCTACCCTTACACCTTCTCTGAGCTCATCTGCCTTTCTGCATGTCATGATGCTTGGCACCTGGTACACACTCACAGTTCTGATTGAAAGGAAACAGTCTGCAACTTTAATTACCTAATCAGCCAGTGGGGGAGGGAAAAAAAAAATCTGTAAAGGGGAATATTAACAAAGCCTCAATGGTTGGTAAATTATACACATTCAGTGGATCTAGTGCTCTTCCCAGCTTCTCTGTGACTAAACTCAGGTCTACCTGGAGAGTATGTCCCCCAATCATTGAAATGCATGGTTCCTTTCATCTCATTAGAGGTGTGGTTTTTGTTACAGTGTAGCTTTTTAGTTTCCTGATGTTTAAGCAAACCAGATACCCTTTCAGAGCTATAACACTAAAATCCTTGAAGGAAGTACGCATGCAGAAGTAACAAGATAACAGCACTATCAGCAGCAGGGCAGGTAACGACAGGTTTAGAGACTGAAATTATTGAGCTCATTTAGTGTTCCCACATCTTGCAGCAGGAACAAGCTGTCCTGTTCTAAAAACCTCCTGAGTGTTAGTGATGCGCTTTGCTTTTTTTTTTTCCTGGTAGTCTGTAGTTCTGCTGACTGCAGAGTTTATCACACAAGGAACTACACTGCCATGTTTGAAGTCTGCGCATCCTCAAAACCAACCCATTTCACCTGCCTAATGCTGTATCCTTTCTGGCCTAGAGCTGGCCTCTGTTTCAAGGCATTATTCACTACATGGTCCATTACAGACTTGCTTCTCCTCTTTGATGGCTACACAAGCCATCTCCCACAGTCTGATCTGGTGGCCAGAGGGTGAGTAAACTCTCACCAACCCTCGTCCTTCTCAGACAGGATTAAATGGACAGTGTGACACAGTGAACCAGATGAGAGTACATTTCATCAGAAAATTTCAAACCTCTGATGTTCAGAATGTACAGTACATTTTCCATAATACATTCCTGCTCTCCCTAATACCTGCCTGCAGGTTTCAATGGAAAAGGCGTCTCTGCCTGTTCCTGTGATCGATATTGTTCTGAGCTGAGCACATTTCTTCCTCTTCGCTGCCATTGTTTTAGAGCCTACCTGTGCAGTTCTGCATACATAGCTGCTAATTCCATACATCCTGAGGATTTTCTGAGATGAGCAGCATAACCTTTCTGCAAAGGTGTTTGCTGAAAGTTTGTAGTCTTGGAGGTTGGGATTACTTCTGAACTCTGATACCAGCCATTATTTCTGTGTGCACTCCCAAACATATTGGGAGAAAGTTTAAATGGTTTAGCAAAATGCCAGTCCTCCCAATACCATTGAAAGAGACTTTTTTTTTCCCAAAAAAAATCTGTGTGCCTTATTTTCTTCATGGAAGAACAAGAAAAGGCTTGGGTAGTCCAGCCAAAAGGGGAATATTTGCACCAGTGTATAATAGATCTGTGAGCATGCGTGAGTAGAAACCCCCAACATAAACTAGTTTCACCAGAACAAAGAGGCGATTATTACACTAAAAGCAGGAAGGAATATATACACCCAGTATATGCATATACTGTATATCCAGAATATTCAGCTTCAGCAGTAATTTAGTACATTTTGGACTATGTGCTGAGTCCGCCACTACCATCTGAGATCAGGTAACATACATTGAATGGGATTTTTCCTTTGTATGCATCTGTGTTACATGAAAGAAGTTGCAGTCTCGTTATACCAGACCTCCTTTCTGCAAGACATTAAGGAAGGAACCCTGGGAATGAATGAGTTCTAGAAATTGTCTTCCGTGTGATAGTGGAGGTATTTGACCTGATCTTTCTTCCCTTTCTGTCTTCTGATGAAGTGACAGGGGGTAAAGGACTGGCTGTGAGTGAGGGATGTAAGACAGCAAACTATAGTTTAATTGAGCATTTTTCTCTAGGTGATTATTTCAGCATGTACACACCCTGAGCCTCTGCAGGGGCAAAATGTTTTATTTTTTTAATGACCTTTAACTTTGCACTTGGAATCACTTGCAGACACAGCTCACTGAAGCTGCAAAAGATAGATCTTGGGCATCAGGCTCTAGCTGTGAACCAGCGGCATTCCTGGGCTAGAGAAAAGCACATAAATTTCATCCCACAACCATTTTTGATATCCGAAAGACATTTTTTTGACAGTTACATGCTTTTTATTAGATAGACCTATTTTTTTTTTGTTAGAATAAAACAAGTTAACACTATTTTCCATTTTGTAAAGTTTAGAAAAGTGTCTTGCCTTGGTTCTACACAAGCACTCATTTCAGTTTTCTGAAGTGAACTTCAGAGTTTTATCTCTAATACCGAACACTACTCCTCGCCCTCCAATTTTTAGGATTTCCTAAACCCTCTGCAAGCAACTGATTAGCAGGATCCTTGCAGAGTTTCAGCGTTCTCTCTCTCAGTTGTCAGAGCTACCAGTACCTATTTGTTATGGCCTTTATCCATGTCTAATTAAAATAAACACAGGTAGGTTGATTGGTAGACAAAAATATAGATATAGATATTTATGTAATGCATGCTGGATTTTCTCTGAGTTCCTGAGGCAATTCTGAGGAGATAATGATAGACACTTAAGAAAAACTGAATCCAATCAATCAGAAGACCAATTTCAATTCAAAGTTAGCTGTGATAAGAGGAGTATTTAGTTAGCTTTGATAAGAAGAGTGTTTATTTCCTCAGCAGCATTTGGATGGTGAAATAGCTGTGCTCAGATCCTGTAAACTGTCCTCCATTGGGCACCAAAAAGGCTATAATGCAGCCCTGAAACCACAGCACTTTTCATCACATGTGTGATGGCAAGTATTGGTTGGTTCTGTCTTGATAGTGCTGTCTGCTTCTCTGCTGATAGCAAACCCCTCACACTAACCTCCTTGATAGAGGTGGTGTTTCCTCAGCTTCAACAGCTCAATCCCTTGCAAGAGCAAGTGTGGGTCTGAAGACTCTTTATCTCAGCTGTGTACGCCCGGAGCTAGGAGTAGAAAGGGAAGGAGCAAGGCTCAGAAGCTTTGTGTAAAACTTCCACAAGTGCCTGTTGTCTTTGTTTCTTGGATGAACAGCTGTAGGGCTGCCCTTAACAAAGAGGTGACAGAGTTTAATTTCACACCTAGGGCAAGTGGCTGTATGATTTCCCAGAGGAGCATGGGGACTGCAGAGGCCCACAGCTCTTGGTGGAGATGCTCTGCAGCCATGGTGATGATGAAGGACACAGTGTAAGATCTCACTGGGGCCTCACCAGGCACTAGAGCACTCTGACCTCGTCTTGTCCTAAAGCTGTTGTGTAAGGTTTTGGTGATGAAAAACCCAAATAAAAAAAATTAAAGAGACACCCAGTTGTGAGGCTGGGAAGGGGGGAGTCACTGTTCAGCTCCTGGACTCACAGCAAGGCTCTCTCCAATGGAGAGAAGGATGTGGCCCTGAGGGAAGATGGTAGCTGTGGCCATGGTGCAAGCAGTCACTATGATTCAAGGAGTAGTTTCTGATGCTAGCAGCAGTTATGATGCAAGCAGTAATTACAGTGATAGCCATAGAAGGGATCTGCTAGTTCAAAGGACCTAGGAGAGGCTGGTGGGCCGGGGACAGAGCCCACGGCACGGTTCCCGCCAGCTCCTGAAGACCAGCTCTCTTCCTGCCTGCAGAGCTGAGCTTCACACCCCAGCAGAGAACCAGGCAGTGTATGAAATCCCATGGAGATGGGGTGAAAAGTTTAACTTCCTACCCTCACTCCTTACCTAGTCACACAAAACTTCAGTTGTTTCAGGAGTAAGAACTGAAGGTAGCTTTAAAGCTGTCTTCTGCCGATTTTGCTGCAGGGGTCCCCTTTGCTGTCAAGTTCAGTTAACATTTGTTTAAACAAGAGATGTAGATACCTGATAAGTGGCAGCACCTGGCTTAAAGATGCATTATGGACAGCAGAGAGTAAACAGAACAGCTATAAGATTCCAGTGTGCAGAGGTCAAGACAACATCTGTTATGCCTCGTGTACATATTCATACATAGTTTTCTGTTCTAGAAGTCACTCAAGCATCTAATAACTTCCTGCTCCAGGTGATGTTTCAGCAAATTGTTTTCCTGCTCCAGTTCAGTCAGGATTTTTCTAGTTTTGGCAAAGTGGCTGAAATATCTACGGACTCTGCATGCCACCCCAGTGTAACTGCAATGTCACAAGTCTCATGCTGGCAGCTAGCGACGATCAAGTTCAGCCAGGAAGGGAGGGGGACGGACATGGAGCCAGCACTTCAAACAGCATATGCCAAACCGAGCTGCTGTCAAATATGTTAGAGCTATGGGCTGGCTATCCACCCAGCCACCCTCTTCACAGCTGCATTAAATAATAGCTATATAGCCTGGTAGTTTTTCCTTAATGCATTACCTTAGTCTGTGTTTATGGAGGCAGGCTGGTAAGCCACCTTTTACTTCCAAGACTACCAAACCAGATAGTATGTCTGACATGCAGCCTTGCCTCACATCTTGCCTGCACCTATCAGTTTTCACCCATTTAAATTGGAAATGTTGGGTAAGGCCATAGATTAGTCTCCAGAGACCTTGGATTCAGCCTCCTCTCAGGGCCAAAGTGTAGACATTTTGTTTCAGTGAGCATCTCCTAAGTCATTAGTTCCATTTAAGCCTAAACGGTTTCATATTCTGCAGATAAGGACTTCACATTCTATTCCTAAAAATTAATAATTAAACAAGTGTATCTGATATCATATTTTAGTATTTGTGTTGCAGTAGCAGCTAAAAACCCACCAAGATCAGGGCTCCCTTGCACTGCATAAAGATGCAGTGAAAAACAGATTGTAGATAAGAAACATATATTGTAAATAATTAACACCAAAGGAAAAAAAAATTGCAATAATTTGATCCATCCTTCTGTCATGATTTTTTTCTTACTCATCTTCCATATCTCCTTAGATTCATACTCACGTACTTTGGTTTTGCAATGGGGCTTTTTCATCTTACCCTTTTTTTTTTTTTTTTCTGCAATGAAAGGAAAGTAGGTGCAATAGTGAACACTACAAACAACGCATGCTTTTGTGTATGTAGGCTTCTGTATACTGGTGAACAATGTCACAGCTGCCAACTCAGATAGACACCCGTGACATAACTCTGTGTCTGTGCGTGTGGTGTTATCCTCCTTTTACTTGTAGTATTTCCTTCTGCAGTACTGAAATAGTTTAATCTTCCTCAGGTTTGGCAGTTGGTTTATTAAATGTTTATTCATATCCTTTGCATTTGGGACGGAGCTGAAATTAGCACGTCCATTTTCTTGTTTAAACAAGAGAAACTTCAGTGTAAATAACATCTCATCACACAAATGTGTTTTTGTCCTTCCACTGATGTCAGAACAAAATGAAGGATGATATTTGTGGGGAAAACAAAACCAAACCACATCTCTTCCCTAAAACCAACAGAGGGAGCACAAACCTTTGGGGCTTTGTGAGAGTTAAAAACAAGAGGTTGCATCTACCACATCTTACCTTTCCAGTGAGAACATGGCACGTTTAAAATCTGTAGAAATATTTTTATTCTTAGAAACTTCTTCCATTGACTGCAGCAGCTTGCACAAATTTGGGATTTAGCTAGTTGTGTTCAGTATGTTCCTGCTGTGGCAAAGGACTGGTTTGTGCTCTGGAGCAAGAAGGTGCCTTATTTATTCTTCTTGTCATTCAACCTCTTGACTTTCCATAGACTTTTTTCAAATACAGACATAAAATGTACCTGCCATCCTCCCTTCTTGCCACCCTTCGGCCATCCCCACTGCCTCCATGGTGCTGTTCTGCAGCCCAACAAGTTCCGATCTTTCCTTCTGTTGAGTGACTCACACCGCAGCTGGGAGTCTGCTTTTCCCACAACTTGTTGTGCAATGTCTCTTTTGAACATTTGGGTAAAAATATCATCTGTTAGAAATGTAAGGCTTGAGTACTCTGCAAGTAAAGCACAAAGATGATCAGTCTCCTCCTCTCTGGGTAACAGGCTTTATCATTTCACCCTGGTTTTACACATAAAAAAGCACCATTCATGTTCACAAAGGGATATCAAGGGTGTTTTGCAGTGGTTTCTTAGAGCTGCTGAAGGACAATGGGCTAGATTCTCCAGTGGTGTAAGTTAGCATAACTCCATTTAAATCAGTGGAGCTACAGAAACAAGATGGTAAAATTGTTGTCAATTAGAGTTGTGCTTGGATGTCCTTCTAGAAGACATGCTCCAGTTCCAGCACATCTTGTTCAGAAAGATGTAGGTGCATGGGTGACGGTGATATCCCGAATGCAGGACAGACACGCAGACAGTTGTGCCCAGCGTCACGGTAGACACCCCCCACCCCCCTTCTCACCTGGCGTTTGAAGTCAGGCCCATCCCCATGTGCGCCAGGTCATTGTGCAATATGTAGCTGAGCGGTTTACTGTGAAACATTGCCTCTTTTTCCACAGTTGTGCAAGGTTCAGGCCTCTATCTATTCAGACATTTAAAACAAGTGACCAGATGCTGTAGGCTTACAAAAGCACTACACATAGCCAGCTGTGCCATATAAATCTTAGACTTCTCTTTTTTTATCAGCAAGCTGTGGTTTGTTTGTGGTGTCTCATTTTTCCATCAGCTAGACATTCCTGTCCGTGCTTCCCATTTATTTGTTGGGATCACATAAAAACGTAGCTTTATTTATGCGTATGCTCTAATCCAGAACATAAACTGCTGCAGCCGACTCATCATGTATTGTCTGAGGGAATGCACATCGTAAAGGGCATACGTCACAGCAAGAGGTTTCTTATAACTCTGTGCAGTCGTTTTAACTGGATCTCTGCTTTGGCCATCTGTTCTTTAATATTATAATGAATATTTCACACTTATCTTTGCTTTTGTTTGAGGATCTCTCACTTCTTTTCAAAGGTAATTAAGTAGTATTATTATCTAACTGTTTCAGACAGTGTAACTGAGGCACAGACAAGTTGGGTGACTTGCCAAGATGCTGTGTTCAGCAAGTGTTAGAATTAGACTTGCACCTTCAACTCTCTGTTTCCTATTCTGCATTGCTTCATACATTTGCAAACATGCTTTCAGCCAGCCTGTGGTAACATGTCATATCACCCAACCTGTTCTTTGACCCAAATGCTATCACCTGGGTCAAATACTCTCTAGTTTGGTTACCAGCATATCGCAGTGCCTGGATACACTACAAAAACCTCGGTAGATTTCAGCACCTGCAAATGGTCTCCAAAAAAATCTTTCTGTTAACATTCTCCATATAGTGCAGGTCCGGTGCTGACATTTCCAAGGGCTCAGATTTAGCACTAGGCACGAGTAAGTGATGTTTGGGGATATGTTTGAGTAATTAATTGCCTACACTTTTGGACTGAAGGACCTGTAGAATTGGGCTAATGATGATTTGTGATTTGTAAATTGCATTCTCAAAGCAAATGCATCATTTTGACCCTTCTGATGTTTTAGTTGGTGTTTCAGAGGCACCAGTGTGGCAATTTAGCTGGATGGTGTTTGGATACAACACAGTATGAAGTTAAAAGATGTCTGTACAAAAGCAACCATGAGCATTACAGTCATGAGCACTGAACTGGAAGAAAATGGAATTCAATCAATGAACATATAGATTAGGCAAATTGCAAAACATTCCTGTATAACATTAGAAATGGGCTTTCAGCACAGCAGCTCTGCCTTCGAAGGCCTGCTTCTAAGACACCTGATAAAATCAGACAAGCTTCAGTGATCATCCCCTCTACAGATATAATAACTAAAAATGGACAATAACCCTAGTGCTGCCAGGATTGGCAGCTTTACCTCTTAGCTTCGAAC
The DNA here is from genome assembly GCF_003259725.1 of Athene cunicularia. Lineage (NCBI taxonomy): Eukaryota > Metazoa > Chordata > Aves > Strigiformes > Strigidae > Athene > Athene cunicularia. The sequence goes on from NW_020799116.1 coordinate 8,512,783, forward strand.
GTAGAGAGCTTTAAAATAAAGAGCAGATATACTGCATATGTATCTCAAGGAAAGAAAAGGCTTAAATTGTGTCTCCATTTCAACACCACTCATTATCAGAGTGTCTAATGGGCTTCTGAGCATGATGAGCTCTAGTGGACCTGTGTCAGTTACCTGCTCTTCTCCCACCCTGGGTTGCGCATGACTTTGGGTGACCCTTGAGTATCTTTGTTTAAGTCCTTTGGATGAGAGACTAACCCTCAGGTACCTTCCACTCTAGGTGGACCAGGTGAGCCAGCGGGGCTCGTAAAGGACAGGCCATGGCCCAGGTACCAAACAGTGTGTCTGGGATGGTGAATGTGGGCTTCAGAGTACAGCCAGTGACCCACTGATAACACTGAAGTGATTCGGAGATCGGGATCAATGGCCCAGCCACAAACTCTGCGAATTAGGAGTACTAGATGTTGGAAGTCAATATCTCACAAACAGTAAGCTGAAATTTATCAACATATTTATGAGCATTTGCCAGGCAATTTTATAAAATAAATAAGTAAATAGCAGCATGGAGTGCTATTTCTAGAGAATTTACCCATTGGAGAAGGACCAAGAACTGCAGAGCAGTATGTCTGCAATAAGATAACCACCTCGACACTGCTGGTGAGCACTGCGCTGCTGTTGTGCTGTCGTTCAATTAATGAAGGTCCCATACTAGAGATTAACTGTTTTTATCTGTGCATCCATCCAGCAAAGAGATGGTCTTGGTAGTGTTCACCTGATGGGTGGCCCAAGATAAATGTACTCTCTGTGTTTCTTTAGCAGTCCCTCTTCATGAGTCAGTGCCCTGGCATCTGCTCCCAAACTGTTCCCATCCTGTTCGGAAAACTGACCTGCATATAGATTGGTCTTAATGATCAAATGTTTAAAAATTCATTGCACAAGAACAGCTGAAAGCAGTTGATTGGTTTGAACTTTATTGTATGCACCTTGATTCCCAGATCTGCAGTAAAGGGGAAGGTCAGCTGGTAAACATTTGAGCATTTAAAAATAAAAAGGGATAGATTTCCCGCTACCCGGGCCTTTTATGTTCAACCTCAGTACAAAACTGGATGTACTGAGGTATTTCTCATGTGTATGATTTAAACCCACCTGGACACTGTGGGCCACATCTTCCCTCAGCTGGTGTAAATCAGCATAGTCCCTTTGAAGTTAATGAAGAAAAGCTAACTTTGCACCAGCTGAGGATCTGTCCCAGTGTTACTGTAACTTATTATTTCAAGAATCCACAGATATTCCTGAGAAACAGCAGAGCATTTAGAAAGACAAAGTTCCTGACCTGATTACTCTAAAAGCACGGTCTTTCAAGACATTAATTGCCCCAAATTCCCTGTGACAAGCTGAGCTGGAAATCTCAGTATGGGGTCAGACTTAAAGTTATATATAAGGGCTCAGAAGGAATAATATACCAAGAGAAATCAAAATGAGTCATTAATATTCTCCCCTCTTCTTGATGGTCCTTCTTTATTTTAAATATAAATTTAAAATATATATTATTTTTTAATTATAATAATGAAAAATCAAAAGCATTTTTATTTAGTATCATAAAATGGTGGCAGAGTGCAAGAGTAGCAACTATCTTCACTTTATCGAAGTACTTGCCACGTTTGAGAACCTGAGTAAGATTAGGAGCAAACCTGCGATAAATCAGATTCTGAGGCAGATTGCATATGAAAAAGTTACATGGATACGTGGTCAAGGAGCTGATCCCAGGCACCAGGGACATTAGGAGGGTAGAAACAGTGATGGAAAGAGGATTTGCCTTTTGGGAACCTGATTGTTTTTCCGTAAGTGGCCTTGAGCATAGGTGAGAGATGCCCAGCGTTTACCTGACCGGAGGATGCAGCCGTGTGATAGCAAGTTGCTCAGTGCTGCCATGAATCAGTAAATAAAAACAGTGTGTTCTGTGAAGACATCTGTAGTTTGTCAGGCTAATTGGTCTGGGAGCAATAGGTGATGCACATTACTCTGTCTTTGACCCCACTGCCCTCATGTGTGTTTTTCTCTTAAGTCACGAGAATGAGCCTTAATCACACACACCTCTTAGGACACCGCGGTCACAGCACCAACCCAAGAAGGGGTAACTCCCCATAGTGCTCTTCTGCTTTGCTACCACAAGGCAAATGTCCCCCGGGGATCCTACACCAGGTGTAACAGCATCTCCCTGGCATGTCTTCAGGCTCAAAAGCACACGTTGGGGAATTTACGGTGTTAGTGCTTAGGGGCTTCTGTGCACAAGACCATCTCGGTCCCATTCCAGCTCTTTCAGGCAGGATTTCAGCGCGGGCAGGCATGGGGCTGAGTTTCACCAACTGTGCTCCCAGCAGTGCGGGGACAAAACTTCTTAACTTGTTGTCTGAAAAGTCCAGGTCAGTTCTTACCAGCTTGAGCTCCAGGATTTATTATTGCTGTCTTCCAACAAATGCACAAAATTCACTTTAGTTCAAATCATTCAAGCATGGCAACTCTAATAATGATGTTTTAATAGTGTCTACAGTGTTAAAGTTTGTTGAAATCTGATATCTGACACTAGCTAATATAAGCAGTATCATCCCCTTTTTAATAAAACTGTTACTTTAATGAGGAACTCAGTTGTACTTTACTGATAAAGACTAATGATTTTAAACATGACTTTTTCCTCCTGTATTTGTGATTTTCATTTTAACCAAGATTACTCTGTTATTTCAGCATACAAGCAGTAATGTTCTCCCATCTAAGTACATTTTGTTCACCTCAGAGAATTTAGGTAACTAATTATCCAGAACTACTGAGGCGGTTACTGTTTGCTTCCTGTTCTATTGCATAGTAATATAAGTTTTCTGTAATGGAACAAAAATAATCCAAATTCTTTGCTCTGTATTCCAGTGGCTCCCTTTAAAAATGCTTGGTTATGTTGCCTGCAAGTTTTTTTGTAATGAGGACTCTGGACCAGCTTAACAAGGTTAACATTGTTTTGGGGGTTGCAGATGTGGACTTTACATCGTTTTTAATGAAATCAAGCCCAAAAGAGGCTCAATAAACAAATGACAATGTTTGGAAAAGAGAGGAACTCATTTCCTTTGATAGGGTGCAGGGAATTTAACCAATCTGTGTTTATAATTACTGTCTGGTTTAGTTAGTGCGAAAGAATCTACTTGTTACCAATTTATAAATAAACAAACTAGACCTGCTTTTTCCCATTCTGCAGCAGTCTTCTTAGAGTTTATTTTCTTTTGATTTGACTAGAGAGCACTTACTGTACACTTAATGCTTAAATTGTTTTGGGGTTTTTTTGTCTCCTCTAAACATATAATGCTACTTTTGAAATTCTGGACTGTTTTGCAAAATTTTCACCTTGTCATTATATTTTCTATTAAATGCTTTTACTCTATCAAAACTATCATTGTTAGTTAAAAATAGTCAGGGAGTGGGGGGTAGTAGGGGAGAAATCTGTTGTCCACATTTTGATCCTTGGTAATTTACCAAAGATATCATTTTTCTTGGCAGTCTTCTGTATAGGCTAAGTTGCTACTGCTTAGTTAATTGTAAACCAAAATCAAATTAACAGTCTTTGCAGGTTTTGGCTGCTACAAATGTGAAATTTTAAGCAAATTAAAAATCCAACATTTGGACCGCCTAAAATGACGTAATTTACTATCATGGAAATTAGAGTCTAAATTTTCAGTTACATAGAGTTTCAGACACCTTCAGCAGATCTGATTTTTATATAGTTCTTCGAATCTATAGTCATGCTTTATAATTCCTTTTTCTTCTTAATTCTTTCCATGGAATATGCAAATTTCATTTCAAAATCTCTTTCTATATAATTGAAAATAAAGGTTCATTTCAACTTTGCACCACCCACAATTAGCCATAAGGTACTTTTACATATATATATATATATATATATATATATATATATATACAAGGAAGTAATTTAAATTGCAATTTCTTGCTATCTAACAGTAGTCGCAGAGGTACAGAATTATTTAGCAAGTGACTGGTTTTGTTCCTTTGCATAACTTTGTGTTTTTATGATTTTGTGAATTCTTTGTAGTTACCACCATTTTTTTATTTTTTTTTTTTTTTTAAACTGGGTCCTTCAGCCCATCTGTAAAATGGGAGTAGAAATACTTATCTAAATCCATAATGAG
>NW_020799116.1:8516998-8559498 GCF_003259725.1 Athene cunicularia
CACCATTTTTTTTTTTTTTTTTTTTTTTTAAACTGGGATGTGAATTTACCTTTGTTTTGGAAATTGCATAAATCTATCAGGAAATTCTGAAAAATCAATAAACTAATTTTATCGTTAGAGATGTGTAAAGCAGTAAGCACTTTCCAGATGTGGCTGGGGATAGAAGCAAAGAAAACTGCTCTGTTCTAGGAGAGGAAAAACTGTTGACATTTCTTTGAAGTATAATCTCTTTTGTTTATTTGGGTTTTAATAGCTTCCAGCAGTTAGCTGCATATTTTTAAACTGATGTTGCTTGCATACTTATTTTCTAAGGTTTGTGAGTGGCATTCATTGACTGCCATATGTTTAAAGGCTAACCTGTATGTTGATGAATGAATGAGATTGATGAGGAGAAGAGAGTTTTAACTAGAGATGGGCTCAAACTAAAATGCTCAGTCCACACATTACCTGAGCTCTGAAGGTATTTGAAATTCAAACAACCAAAGCTGGATTTCACAAAGGTTTATTTAATTTCTGACTTCACTGCTGCTTACTCAGGACTCTAGGTGCTTAGCAAGAATTAAAATATCTAGGTAGGAAGTCTAACACTGCAGTCCAATAGTATATGTTGCCATTTTTCTCCAATTAGAAATTCTCCCCGTCAAAAAATTGCCTAGAAAGTAGCTAATTGTACAGTGCCATAGGCCCTGCTTAAGCCACTGTACTTTCCTAAAGGGCCTCTTATCAAACAAATGTCCCTAGTCTTCCCTCCACCCCAGACTAGGGAGCATTTCTGATTGGGATCCAGACGCCATTCATTGATTGATGCTCGACATTAACTAGGATCTTAAAATACCATTCTCACCTCCCTGTGCCAGAATTGCTAGAATATTACGGAAGAATTACATTGTTGATAGATCACTAGAGAGTAGGATTTGTGAATAAAACCCATCTCTGATTTCTTGCACCTTGATGAAGTGTGAATCTTTTAAATGCACAAAAGATTCTGGATACCTAATTCCATAGGTTTCGTTGTGAAATAGGTGCCTATATATCTTCTGGAAGACTGGACTTTACAGTCCAGCACCCACCTGAGTCAGTGGGAAGCGTCCCACACTGGAGGAGGCCCATTGTCTCTCTCCACCTCCTTCAGCCCATCTGTAAAATGGGAGTAGAAATACTTATCTAAATCCATAATGAGATTTAAAACTATCGGACTGGAAAGCGCTACAGAAGTGTGAAGCCCTAATGAAGAGGAGAGCAATTATCCCAAATGTATGAATTTGCAGTGTAAGAGTTTTTAAAGAAGTCATTATGATTTCGTAGTTTAACTGTACCTATTCAAAAGTATGGCTTTACAAGTCATTTATTACTGTAATAACAGATATTTTGAGCTGAGATATCAGGGCGCAATCCAAAGCCCATTAAAGTCAGTGGAAAGATTCCTACAGATGCTGGTGTATTTTATGTCTGTCTTTAGGCACATGCTTAATATTAAAGTCAAAGAGACCTAAGTGTCTACCAGAAGTTAAGTATTGAAACAGGCCCTACCCCTTTGTCTCATCCTAGGCAAAAATGCTTCCTGAATGAGTCTTTATAAGGCAACGTAAATCAACCACCCTGCAAACTCTTATGTCTTCACTTTCTGAGCGTGTGGTTCTGATGCACAAGGTAAATACTTGCACCAGTGGGAATACTAACGTGGAGCTGGCATTGCACCTTGTAACTTACTGGCCCCGCAAATATGTGCAGCATATTAAATATTAAATGGGTTATTAAAAATATTCATGTGACAAGCAAATTTAACACACGGATCATTATAGCTGGTCTAAGTGGCTGAAAAGGGATTGACATTGAAAAATGAAAACTATTTTGGAAAGTAAGTGGAAACTTTAAAAAAAAAAAAAAAACAAAACAGAACTCTCTACAAGCTCTTGACATTTCCTAATGATTTATGTAACATACTGCATGAGAATACAATTTAATTTGATTTCAGATGCAATGCTGGCTGTTGCCAAACTCCAGCGAACAGTAAGCATTTCAGATTGAGAGAAGCTTAATTTTTTTTTTTTTGCTACAAAAATAAATAAGATCGACAACAAACTTCTCAGTCCAATCAATAATTTTTATTACTTAGAAGGATGTGATTGGCTAGGAAATGTTCTGTGTGGGAAAAGTGTCTTTATATAAATCCAGTGCAGCATTTCTGTTTTGAGAAAGTATCTAATTGTCCTAAGTGCTTTAAAAGTACAAACACTAATTATGTATGGTTTGAACATTTTAATGGTCTATGAGTTCTACAAATTAATGGTCAGGGAGCTTAGCAAATGAACTTGCGTTTGGTTTCTGGTTTGGAATCCATCACTAGACAAAGCTCCTTGCACATTAGTAATAAAATTATTCTAAATGATGCTACTTGAACAGTTGCTCTAGCTACATATTAAGATTTGCTCTGTTTTTCATGTGTTTTCCATCAAGGAAGTCTGTGGTTACCTTCCTGATTCTGCTGGACTGGAAAAACATAGCTAATATGGTGTGATCTGGAGAAAGCTTTGATGCAGGGGCTTTACAAATAAACCTCCAGATGCCATATGGTTTACATTCATCTCTCAATTTATTTCCTATAAATGTCTATTGAATATTCCATTGAACCAACACATGTGAAACTAGAGCTGGAAAAGAGAGTGAGGTATAGAATGCTTTGTGGCAGCATGTGATTATCATATTTCTTTTCCAATATTGCTACCAGCCTTAAACGCACGGTAAATTAGTCAAATGCCAAAGTTCTCAGAGTTAGGGTGGAAAATAAAGAAACAATATTTTAAACCTTACAAAAACAAACACTCCTCTCTCACATGTTGTAACGTATCTCTCACACTAGAGCTAGTTCTTCTCTGCATTAAAACTAACTTGTGTGTTTGGTTTCTGTCATTAGAAAATCAAAGTCCGGGGAAGTCAGTTATGGGAAAGAAAATGCAGTTACAACTTTGCAAAGGAAAAACAAATGGAGGAATGAGAAGCTTAGATGAATATTTGGGCTTGATTAACTAATACCTTGTATCAGAACCCCCTGACCTTCTTAGTTTCTCTTCTTTCTGAAGTCAGGCAGTGTAACTTAAACACATCTGACTAGCACATCTCAGTCAATGGGCCTTTCTTAGGGCTGTATTTATTCAAGAAGAACTCCACTTCTTCAAATTTTCCTTGTGGTAGAGGTGGCGTCTCCAAAAGAAATTCTCCATGTATTACTTGGAGCTTCTCTTATCTCTGTGGACTACCATGCCCTGTGTCTCAGAGCACCCTGGCTCCCGGCGCTTGGCTATTGGAAATTACATCTGAAAATTAAAAGAGAAAGACCCCATCTGGGTACAGATGAGGAAAAAAGCATCTGTCAAGATGGGTTAATTTGTTTTACAGAACGAAACTTTTCCATAACCTCGCTTTAACGAACTTACCAGCTTGGACTTTCAGTTTATGTTGATCAAAGGAATATATTTTTGTGGGGCATATAGAGGAGCTTCCCTCTCTATCCAAGACAAGTTTGCATTTATCCATACATCTGTTCAAGACTGAAAGTAAATTTCTCACCTACACAGACTGTCTACGTAAGGCCTAAAACCCACTTAAGACCTGCTTATGCCTTACCAAGCTTATTAACTCAAATATCATAGGCAGGAAATTTTTGCCCTTAACTCATTGAAACTGTGAACTTATCTGGAGGAGTCAATACTGCATATAGTCTGTGCTGGTCCTCTGTAAGTTTATTTTACCCAAGGAACCTTGTATAAGTGAATCTTCAGATCAGTGACCCAACATATTAGAAAATTACTATTATTCATCTGACTTTATTATACCAGATTGGAAAGCTCCAGGTCAGCAGCAGAAAGTCCTATTCATTGTAGCTGAAAAACAGGCTTCGTTATAATGCAAGTTCCATAAATAGCAAAAACAGTTAGGAAAGCAAACCAAATCCACAGATGAAAAATAAGGTAACTAAATTTTTTACTCCATGCATCATCCTCTTATGTTCCACTGAGACTAGGGCTGGGAAATCCTATATTTAACATAGTAAACTTTGATGTCTTCTACAGGGATACTACTCAGATATATTTGCTTGAAGAGATTAATGGAAAAAAAATCTCTTTGTTTATCCTCAGCCATAAAAGATGTTAGAGACACTTTGCATGTATTTTCCATGTTTTTATTATTATTATTATTTTTATTATTGCAAAACAGAAACTGCCAGATGCTGCTGGGCAGAAATCTTAAGAGTTTCCTTTGAGAAATAAGATATTGGATTATTAAAATTAAAAAGGCCAGAAAAATAGACTCCTACATAGTCACAATGGCCATGCACAGGTTCTGACAAGAGTATTGTATTGCTAAGAAATTTGTCAAAACAACTTGTATTTAAGAGAAAAACAAACTGCTGGCAAGCAAATTATATTATATACCGGTGTGGAAATGTCAGTCCTTTCATATTCAACTCCAAGTGCAATAAAAAGGACTTTTTACGGTTCCCATGTACAGTAAATGTAATAATTTTCATTTTTGCGAAGTGTTATCATTTCTACTAAATTTCCTCTCAGTGACTCACCACAGTTTCTTTTCTTGGCAGTTTGTTACTACACTGTCCTCTTGGATTAAAAAAAAAAAAAAAGAAAAAAAAGAAAAAAAAAAAAGAAGAAAGCTTTCTATATAGGATAGAATGGAGATTTTTTTCAACATAGTAAAAAAGAAATTACAATTTTAACACATCCTTATATGTTCCATCAGTTTTGAGAGGCATGAAGCAGGGTGGCAAAGGGCTGAGCCCTCTTCATCCCACTTGTCAGGTCCCCTATTCCCACCCCTCAAGGTCTCATCCTGGACAGCCTTTCTTTTTAATTTGTCCTTTAGTCATTAAAGCACTGAATAGCTCCCAAATATACAGGCAGCATGACATTCTCTATTTTAAAAATACTTTCTCACCAAGTACCAAAGGAATCCTGGAACAAGCACATGAAAAACTGAGGATCCAAACGCAAATCTTTTCTCCCTTTGGCTTCCCACCTCCCTGCTGCATGACCCTACATGGGCCCTTGACTGACACCTTCATTTCAACCCCATAAGCTGTTTTGCTTGCCTGTTCCCTATCTCTGCAGCTTCGGCTCTTTGGGTAGCAAAACTATTTAAAAAAATCACTCCTGTTTGTCCTCATCCCTATTTTCTTCCCAAAGCAAAATCCTGCTGCAGTTCCCACATGTTGAGCTGCTGGGAATGAGAAACCATCCCGAAAGGCTAGGTGGAGTTTCATCCCTGTGTTTGTGTCCCAAAGCAGATGTTTCCTACACCCAGCCAAGGGGAGTGACAAGTCAGTGGTGCCATGGCTTTGCTTACCTATCTTCACCCAAACGAAGATGGCTTACATTGACAAGAGGGGGTGTGACCAAATCTGGTGTGTCTCACGAAATCCACTTCAGGCTTGACATCATAACCAAGTTAACTGGGTTATAGCATTATAAATGAAGCTTACAGTTTGCACAAAAATCTTGTGTTTGTGGCCAAAGCAGTGCCATTCATGTTTTTGTACTTGTGCAGCATTGGGCAGGATATGACCAGGGGACAGAACAAAAGTAATGTGATAGATAGGCTGTGGAACAACAATTCTATAGATGATGTTGCTAAAAACAATGCTTTCTTATCAAACTAGGCTTAAACAATTTTGACTTGTGCAGACCCCTGGCATCATGCTGGCCTTCAGTATGGGTGATCTTTACCTCTCCCACCATCAACTTGGCTGTTCTTTTCAGCCAGGAATCTCTCTCCATCATTGTGAAATTTCCAGGCCAGAAGCACTCTGGCATTTCCCGAGCTGCCATTTGGTTTCAACAACACTGCAGCTCTTGCGTAAGTTTGTACCTCTTGTTTTGTACCTTCTAGGGCTCAGTCATGTGTCTGCTGCTTAGAAATAATTTTATGGGTTATAAGAGCTTTCTCACATTCTTCCATGATGGTCAGCCAATCATTCAAATTCAGCTGGTATATTAAAGCCATTCTAGGTGTTTTTTCATACGTGTTCGGGGTTTTCAGACACATTCTTCTGTGATCACAGAGGAACGATGGTTCTGCTGCTGTCTTTGTCCTAGGTGGAGCCTGCCAAAGATCTCTTCCCAGAATGATCTTATTCAGCAGAAGCAGCATGGAACAAAATCTCCAGCGTGCTAGGAACTGTTCACTTGCCTGGATAGTTTCCTTAGTTAGAGAAAAGGAAAATCATCCCAGGGTCATTCTCTGTGCTACCCATTAAATGCATGTCTACGGGAATAGCCTATTTGGTAGCTCCTGCATTTAGGAATAGGAGGGGTGAGCACAGAGACGTCTCCTGCCTCTCAGAGCTGCAGAGGAAGGTGGCACTGTGCCTAAGGTAGACAAGTGGGGAGAGAAAGGAGCGGTCTATCTCTTGACACTAGGCAGATGGGGATGAAGAAGTGGAATTTTTTTTCTGAAGCTTGCAAACCAGTGAATTCAGCCAGGATTTACACTCTTACCTGCCTCTTTTGTCACTTAGTCCAACACATTATTCTCTAAGATCCCAATTAGCTGTTGCTTAACAGTAGAAGCACTGAAATTCAGAAGAGACTACATTAAGCCTCCCAAAGTTTGGCATACCCAGAAGTTGTCAGTTTTCACAGTGTTTGGCAGTCCAGCATGTATCTTGTGCCAAGCCTTGCTGGTTTCCACAAGTCACATTTCTTCTGATCATCTGTCCCATGGAGCAAATATGAATTCTCAGACCATGGCAGATGGAGACAGGTAAAAGGAAGGGAGATAATGATCATAGCCATGTCCGTCAAAGCACTTTGACTATGTTCAGCTTTAATTTATCAAATAGCTGAAGCTTTATCTTGCTCCCAGGACACTATCTGCTAGCATTGTAGAAGACTTCTGGGATTACAGAGGACTTTTACTCTTGTGAAGCTCTTCCTCAAGTTAGCTGAGTATCTGGAACACAGAAAGAGAACCAAGATGAACATAAATTTAAAGCTTATACTGTAGTTCCATGGCCGTGTGTTGTGAAGATCATCTGCTCCCGTGAAAACATAACCTAAACCAATGACATACTTAGTAGAATATGGACTGGAGAAGTCTACTTCATTCCAGAGGGATACATGGCCATCATGGGCTGGTTTCATGCTTAATCTGCTATTCAAATCTTCCTTGCCTTCACTGACCTGAAGCTTTAAGAAATAATTAGTTAGTTCATGAAAAGTTGGTGACTGCAGGAGAAGAGAAGAAGCCTGTACACTTTAAAGCAATATTTATGCTGAAAGATGGGATATGTTCTGAGAGAGCTGTGAATTCACCTATATAGGGTGATTTATGTCCAGGATGTGGTTCTAGCCACTGACTACGAGGAAAAATATCAGAACTTTAACCATATCTCATATATATATTTTGGGGGAGGAAGGGACAGGGTGGAAGGCATTAATGTTGGTCCTCTTCTCCCATCTGGAAAGAAAGGGCTTGAACATTTCACTTCAGGGCGGTGGTTCCTGAATAGAGGTCACCCTATGGTCCAAATTAAGTTGCCCATCTTCCTGAAAGTGGTGGGATATAGACAACGTTTCCTATTAACGGGCTAATTTCTGGCATCTCTTGAACTCCATCCTGATGGATATATGAGGGACCAGGGACCTAACTTCAGTATTGTATGTTCTGCCAATGGCAGAGCACCTATGGTTGCGCAACAAACAGTAGAGGCCTGGGATTCCCTTTGTAGGGAGATTTGGGTCTCTGCCGAAAAGAGGTTCTGCTAAGAAAGCTGACAACACAAAGGTGACAACACAAAGCTCTTCGGAGGTACAATATAGCTTTCTTTTCCTCCTGCAGCCGAGCATTTCCGATGGCCAGCACAGAGAAGAGGCAGAACCAAAGTTTCACTTGGTGTTCACATCAAGCCAAACTGAACCCCTGTAGTGGACTTACCAGAAAGCCATCACTCACAGGGGATTTGTAGAAGTGCTAAATTTTCTTTGCCTGTATTTTCCTTTCAGTACTAATTAAAGGGAAAGACAAGGGCAGGGATAGAACTTGGTCAGCAGAAACAGGAGTTGTCTCCCTGAACACATGGCCAGACAGATCTGATGAGGAGGGCACAATACAATTATATGGACTTTATTCAAAGTGGAACCACACTTTAAATATTCATTTCCACTGGCATGCAAAATGCTGATATCCACAGTCAATTATGTGACTGCTTTATTATTTTATTTTTTAAATAGATTTTCTACATGACAGGGTAGATCCCTAGTTCTCAGCCAAAAGAACCATCTCAGTAACATGCAAGGAACTGTGGGTTTGACTGAAATCCAGCTGGAGCATAAATTTCAAATCCAGTTAATTGTAAGCAATATCTTTGAGGCATTTGAAGAACTGTCTTGCTTAAAATTTCCTAGTCTGTAATACATATACATTATATACAATAGTGCATATTTATATATACACAGTGGATACATATATATGTGAGTGTGTGTATATATGTATATATATATATATATACACACCAGGCACAATACTATATACAACATTTTTAAACTTGAATGAAAACTATTGTGAGCTTTAGGAGTGTATACTAGACTGTGCCTGCTCACATAATAAACTCATGATACCACAGTTGTACATTCCATGTATTCTGTATACTTCAAGTATTCATCTAATATTTTATGATAACTAACATAAAATGTGCTGTTATAGGGTTGGATTCAAGTCATGTCCAAACTGGGATAATTCAGGTCTACCCATGCCCATCCACTTTGGCCCGTGAGCTGCTGGTAGTTGCAGCATGCAGTTTTGAATTCCACAGCAGCAAAGACAAGACCTGCTGTCACAAAAAAAAATAACTATTGTTTCTTTTACTAAGCTAACTCCAAAGCCCTGTTTTCTCAGGAGTCAATCACTGCACTTGGTTGAAACGCAAAAAATATGAATGCCCATCCCCTAGAAACACGAGGAGAGTTCTAGAACACAGACAAACCAAATTGCTATTATTCATTATCTACATTATTGTTTAATGTGTAGACATCAAGTGCCCTAGAAATTTGACAGTCTAGATTTATGGCTAGATTGAGAGAGAAGGGCTCAGCTTTGTAACAAGCAGCAAATGGGTGATGTATAGGCATGCTAACAAGTACTACTCAGAGACGTCAGTGTGGCGGAGTGAGGGTGCCATGTTCCAGACCTGACCAGGTAGGCATGCAAGAAGTGTTGTTTGTGGTTAAATTACAAGATTATATTTGATATATATTTTGGGCTAGCCAGTCCAGTTGAGTGTACACATGCTTTCAAACGGTCCTAACAGCACATCTTCCATACATCCCTTCCTGTCATGTTGTCAGCTTGGTGGGACATGAGTTACTCCTCACTAGCTTTTTCCCTGGATATAATCATATATATCTTAAACTCTATTGCTGTTTAGTTGACAGTGGACCGTTTCTGGCACTGACAGTGTGTAGGATCCTTTATGCTGTGTTGCTCAGCACCACAGAAATCAGCGATGAGGCTGAGACGCAGGTTTGCCATCCTACCAAACCTACTGTTCCCCTGGTTAGCACAGGTCCTGGAGCAAGCAGGCAGCATCTGCTCTGGCTCAGCTCCCACCACCCACCCAGGATCCTGGGTCAGCTGAACAGGTTTTCCCCATTTTCCTGCCCTGCTGTATAAACCTGCTGGAGCAGTGCATCTCTGACTGCCAATGATCTGATCTGTGTGGCTGCTGATACGGCCAGACGTGCCCTCAGTGCACATGAAGATTACTCCAGCAATTCTTGCCTCTGATACAGTCAGGCACAGGGACCCCATTGCCACATGCTGGGTGAGGAGCCAAAGGCCAAAAAGCAAAATCCACCCAAATTTCTTCTAACCCCCCAGATTTAGGATATCGGTGTGGTCACCATCAAGACTAGCAATGGTGGTATTGTCTTGCTGTGCCTTTAATTTCCTATTCATGAGTCTGCATTTCCAGTGCAGTTTAGTTGCCTTTGTACTGAGATAAGAAATTTGTTTTATCTTTGCAAGAATGGTTGTCTTGGACTTCCCTCCTAGTCATCCCAAGGGTGATGACATATTCATATGACATCTGAAACAATGTATGCAAGATTACCTGACCACAGTTTATTAGGGAAATGGATGAAAAATGCTTTCATTTAACTGATTAACATTTAATTAACATTGTTAATTAACATTGATTTTAACTTTTTCAGCTGAAGTGTAACACTTAACATTGACCTTAACTTTTAAAATCAAAGCTAGGTGCTAAGAAAGCCTGGAGAAAACCATGATTGATATTATGCATTATAATCTAGCTGTATGTGATCTGTGTTGAAGTTATGGAGTAATGTGCATTGTACCATATAAAAGTCTAATGATAGTTAATGTTAGTTAATTAAGATGAACACTGAATGGTATTACCCTGTCTCATATGGGTATTAACATCATATTAGAGTCTAACAAAATATTATTTTAGTTAAAACCACAGACACTGACTCAGTCCAGATTCTCTCTGAGAGAAATGAATTCTCAATCCGATTAAAGTGGCTAGTTCAAAACCGTATGATGCTCCTGGTTCTCAACACAGCAAACAGGAAAACAGGATATAGTCTAACAGGACAAATGGGTCTTCTTTATTAAGTAAAAATAAAGAGATAACTTTATGCCTATGTTTAGGAATTCTAGGACCATGGAGAAGTGATCTCCAGTCTGTTATTGGAGAAAAATGCATCACATTATTCTGTTCATAAATTTAGCAAGCTCCGTTTTCAACTGATAAGATTTTTCTTCTGCCTTTTCACATCCTCCCATCCTGAACTCCTCCTAATGAACTGCTAATCCAGAACGACATTTCTACTGTGGTATACAAAAGGCATGATCAGCACTGCACTGGATCCCAGGACAGCCCTGTGCATTTTCACTGATCACAGAGTCATGTCAGCATGTTCCTGCCTTGCCCCCGAGTACAATACGGATGAACTGAGTGTTTAGTTTTTTGTAATCTCGGGTGTATTTAGCTACAAGAAGTTACAGCCCCTTGAAGCAGGCTCAAACCACTGATTTGTACATTATATGCTATTGAGGAAGATCAAAAAGTGCCTCTGATCTCTATCCACTCCTGTGTTGGAGACATCCCTGTACACACAAACATGCAAGGGACAGAGGTATAGACAGGATTTCTCTCCTTTACTTGCCTTCATGAATGTAGTGCAGGGCATCAATTAGACATTCATAGTTTCCAGCAAAAAGCAGTGTCTAAAGAATGGTAGAAATACGCAAAAAATGCAAGTGTACATATATCATTTAAGCACATGAACATACAGGGGATATTAGATGTGAGAAGGATTTAAAGAGACCGTATTGTACCTTTAATTAGCAGGTGGTACCTCTTAGCATTGTAAAAGAGATGATCCCTGTTAAGTGATCTGGAGAGGAGCATAATGACTTTAGCACTGAGGTTATAAAGGCCATTTCTCTAAAGAGAGGAGTAGCATAAACCAGCCAAACTCTTCATACAGTTGTGTTTACTCTGCATAGTCTCATCAGCAGAGCCGGGTTGGCTGGTGCAGCTACAGAAGTAAAGCAAGGACCAGATTTCCCAAAGCAAACTCATACTGTAAGATCCTGTGGAAAGGGAGGTTGAAAAGGAGATAGGAGTGGGAGTACGAGCAAAATTCATGCTGGCTGGAAGGAAAAGGCAGGCAAAGAGCAGCCTATATCATATCAGATCATATTTGAGAAGGAAACTGAGGTCCATGGGTGACAGGCTAAGCTTATTTCTGGCCCTTTTACCTTCTGAGCCAAAGTGTCTATGTCTGAGCACCTTACTTCAGTACCCTGCACTTCTGTGGCCGTTTCTTGCATAGCATTGGCTGCAGGCAGTTTATGTTGCAAATTTTGCTGAAACACATTCAGCCAAGAAATGAAATTGCCATTACAGTTTCAAGGATAGTTTTAACTCCAGGATGAATGAGTGCATTCTGCTGCATGGTAGGTGGCAGAGAAAACTTGTTTCTGCTTTCACAAAATTGAGAAAACCAGGGGTTTGTGTCTTGGCAGGAAGGTGGCACCTCCAGCATCAAAAAAATCTTTCTGCCACACAATGCTGTCTACACTGCATCTCTCACCGTTACCATGTGCTGAAGATCACAAGGAGCCTTTTACCCATGGATGTAATAGAGAATTTCAGGAAGAGTCGTTGCATCAATTTTGAGTGCGTTTGTGTCAAGAGAAGCTTCACAATGAGAAAAGGCAACTGATTCTCAAATGTACAAGCATTGCAGTAATGTCCATGTTGAGTTTCTGTCAGCTCGCACCTCCTTGGACTGTCCCTTGGTGTGATTTTTGAATGGCACTGTAAAGTACAGGACCCAGGTGCTGTGCTACAGAAGATAATATTCTGAGGGTAACATCTGACCCCTCTGTGAGCTCCAAAGGCAATTGTGTTGGTAACTTTGCATTTGCCTGTGGGGCTCTCTCATAATTAGGCTATTCATGAGCTATGGGGGTTGCTTTCTACTTGTGAATGCCTTTTTTTCCCTTTGACTTATCTTTGATTCCTAGGAATTTATGCACTTTTATTCACTTCAGAATCCAGTAATGTACAAATCTCTTTTTAAGATCTGCAATATATGTATTCACCCCATGGGATGCCTCCCTGAGCCGCTATTTGTTTTTTGTGTGTAAATATGCACAATGGCCTCACTGCCGCTCACACATGAGAAGGGATCACACTGAGGTGACTGATTATGAATCAAAATTAAAACCACCAATTGGCATTAAAGGTCACATCTTTATTAGAATTATTCATCCAAATACAATTAGCTGCACACCAATCTGTGGGGAGGAGGAATGGGGTCTCTCTGTGTGTCTGACCTGATCCTGACCCAACTTACACCAACAGTGTGTCATTATCTTGAACAGAGCTTCTTCCAACTTATGGCAGAAATACAACTCATCTTCTACAGTCTCACTTCTCCCCCTCCTCCCAAGGGCAGCACAAAAGAAGGAAAGAAGACATTAAGATTCTTCCTCTTGAGGGAATGAGCTCTGTTTTCTTTTTTTTCTTTCTCTTTTTCCCCTATTCTGTTTTATAGGTGACTTCATTCCTTACCCTGTTGGATAAAGTTCCATCAATACACTTGCTGTGGATGGACTGCCTTTCTGTGGCAGTCACTCAATACAGTAACAGGGTGATGAACTGAAGAGAGAACAGGAAGATAAAAACAAATCAGTGGGATTAGACTGATGAGTTCAAGAGGTTATTTGTGCCAACCACTTAACATTAAGGCTTAATCCCCAGGGACTGCATGTAAACCATGGTAAATGAAATCTAAGATGGAAACATGCATAGGAATTTGAAAAGCAAGTGAGCATCAACTTTCAAAAGTGAGGGGAAAGATCAAATAGAAAGAAAATGGGTAGGCCATTCACTAGGGATATGAAGTAGAAAGCACTGATGAGCCAATTATTCCACACTGAATGCAATATAAGAACACTTTCACCTGCCTCCAAAGTGTCCAACACTGGTTGCTCCCAGAGACAGTCTATGAGATTGCACAGACAGTGCAGATTATTTATGTTGTAGAAACAGGTTTGTTGAAGTTTACATGGTCCAGACTTAGAAGAGAGTAAGGTTCATAAATAATATCTCTTATTAGACCAACAGATATGGTTATATAGGTTCTTTCTCAGAGCTGAAACGGAAGCAGCAAACCTGCATGTACCCAAAAGTGGGTCCATTTTTTTCAAATATATCAGTTGATCTAATAAAAGACATTACTTCTCCCAGAAAGCCCTTCCTTGAGAACATTTATGGTAGCTCTTATATTCCTGTAACTGGGGACTTCAAACCACTTTAAAAAGATTACACTAGATAGTATCACGCCATCTTTATTTGGAAGTTAATTATTATTTTTTATCATCTTTAAAATGTGAGGAAACAGAATTGAATAGACTTATCCAAGATAAAATAGGAAGTCTGGAGAAGAAATCAATTCTGGTTCTTCTCCTTAGCCACAGCCCTGTCATATGAAAGGGGTAAGTCAAATGTCTCCCCAGAAGTCAGTTTTCCTTTATGCCACAGGAGTTAAATAGCAGAAAGTATTTAGCTTTTTTTTTTTTTCAGGGCCGTATGATGAATTTGAAAGTTTGTCCTCAGCATCGTGAAGTTAAAGTAGCACAAAATTGCCTGTACAGAATGGAGTGAATTTTTTAGGTTTTCCTAATGTATAATTGCTCTTCATTCTTAGATGAGAATGATGATGTTAATTCTAGAGGTTTAAAAAAAGAAGGAAACTTTCGTTATCATACTTAATGGCCACATTATTCAGTGATCTGCAGCCTTTCTAGGTGCTCTGTCATTTCTGATGTCTGAAGACAAAGTACACTCTCTTCCAGAGAGACAGATACACATGTAAACACAAAATGAGATACAGGTCCTATGTTGCAATCTCTTCACATCTATTTATTGATGGAGGAAACAAAAGGAGGGAAAAGACTGTGTTTTTTCAGGAATAGTTGGGAATGCGTTTTCAAGTTAGTTCACAAAAAAAAAAATATTTGCAAGCCTATCATTTGTTAACTGGATCTGTGCAAGAGGCTTACGAGCGTGGCTTTCAAACTGTTATTCCTTATTGTCTGTCTGAATTCATCTTTCTAACCACAGGGCTCTTAAGTAATGCAATTCCCAAAGCTAAATGCACATACTGTGTGTCTGCAGATCCTCATAATGAGAGTTGCTACCATGTGCAATACCATGTAAACACCTTTCTTCCTCTAGTTTCTAGAAAAATAAAAAAGAATGAGATAAAGTTCCTATTGGTACATTTCAAATGCAAGGAATGTGTCAAAAGTCTCCCGAGAAGTCAGGTTTCCTTTATGCCACAGCAGTGAAGAAGCAAAATGTGTTTTCTTTCTTTCACTTTGTCAGAATGCAGTGCTAAAGTCTGGGGGTCAGGACCAGTGTCAAATAAACAACTTTACTGTTTTGAATTTTTTAAAGGTTGAAGCTCCAGATAAAACAACTGCCGTTTGCACACAATATGCCCTGTGATCACATGGCATGATTGATGATAAGTCAAAACAAATTTTGTTTATTCAGCTTTAAAGTGAATGTGGTGTTCAGATTTTTCTGCGGTTTTGAATGTTATTAGACAAACAAGGTGCACATATGGGATGTAGTAAAGGTAGAGGCCTGTTTCACCAAGAACGTGTTTCCTTGCGGCACTGCTGAGTCATCTGCAAAGCCACCCCGGGCAGGCGGCCTCTGGCACAGCGGCCCCTTCCACCACGGGGACACCTCGGTGCTCCCAAAGTCTTGGTTGTGATTCGGACTGCCCCGCTCCCCCAGGAAGGCTGTGCACTGGGGCAGGGGGTCTTTCAGCCTTGGGGCTGGGCTCGTGCATTAAACAGCAGGGAAAGGACAAAACGTTGCATCTCTTCCCCATGTTCTCCGGTGAAGGCAGCAGCACCGAGCACCGGGTGTTGCAGCATCCACCGGCACAGGGCTTCAGTGAACAACCTCCCATTGCGACCCGCAGCACGGCCCTGCGGCCGCCACTCGCATCAGGAGCTGCGGTTGTGATTTAATAGTTACCATATAGCATCCGTCTTCTCCTCGCACCAGACAGACGCTGCCCAGGCACCGTTTTGGAGCTCCTCTTTATTTCGAAGTGCTCATCCAGGAGAGGTGTTTTCACACAGGGCTGTGTTTTGCCACCCTTCCTCATGCTGAGTAGTCCCTTCCTTGCAGTAGGGTATAAAATGGATATAGGCACGAAAGACAGTTAATTCAGCTCCTCATTGCCTCCTCTGGGGTGTAAGCCTGACCTCGCGGCAGTCAGTGGGACACCTACATGTGAGGAAATACAAGCACAGACCCTGATGAGAGGCAGAGGCATGTTGTCTTTGTGCATGTTGGAATTTGTATTTGTCTTCATTTGTGTGCAGGGAGGAGGCCACGGCATTTCGGATGGGAGGATTTTATGGTTTTACTGCTGAGCTAAAATAGCAGGTTGAAAGTATAAAGGGAAAAAACATTGAACTGCACAGTTATTTCTCTGTTGTCTAAGAAGGCTGTGTTATTTGTTTTCTTTAAAAAAAGCAAACTTTCTTAGGATTATGCTCGAAAATAAGTCAGCTAAACTTGTATTTTTCAAAGAGGAAATCCAAGATTTTTTTTTCCTATAGCAATAGAGTTCAACTGAAAGCAACAATTGTTTGCAATTTTTCTTACAGGAAATATCATACCAATTCATTGGGAAAATACAAATGAGGTCATTTTTTCGAGAGACTCAAAGATTCCCTTGAGTAATCTCAGTAATTTCCTAACACCACTATCGTTTATCCTCGGCCTTCCTTAAACATATTTTTCAGGAATTCTTAACAAAGCCCCTTCCACTGAAAGTCTTTGTGTTAGAATAAGAAATTTATTATAAATATTAGTGGATATGATTAGATCTTATTTTGCAGTCTTACATACAAAAAATTATATTTTGGGATATCATAAATAGCAAACTACTGAACGATAAATATTTTAAGTTAAATGTTTATTTGTAAAAAGAGTTAATGCTATTTAGAGAAAAAATGTTGATGGCTAATTTCATCCCACTTAGTGTATTGTAATTATATGATTACCTATAGAAACTTCAGAGTATGGGTTCTGAAAGATCAAAGTTAGTGAAAAGTCAGCATGTAATTAGTTTCTTGCTTTGGAGCATTAGGTAGAATTACTGCAAAGAGGCAAAACTATCATTTTATAGAGACCCTTAGGAGATTTATAATGATGGTAGACAAATATATGCATACAATATCAGTTGGTGTGCTAAAATTTAATTTTAGTGAGGAAATGTGGTTGAAGGTGATCACAATACATGGGGATGTTCTTATTTTAATATTGGTGGATGTTATTATTAGAGAATCATATCAAAAGATATGTCACCAGGGAGAAAATATCATTTATAAATCACTAATGAGTAGCAAACAGTGTTTAGCTTGGAGGTATAAGACATCTTTTCACAATGTGCATTTATGATCAAACACAAAAGATCAAGTGGGGGAAAAAACGAACAGTAGATCTATATTTTATCTTTTAGTTCTCAGCAACATTTCTGATGGCTAAATGGGGTTATACAATGGACACGTTGCATCGCACCCTCTCTATAAAGGCAGAAAGAGCCTTTTTTATGCATAACAAAGAGCTCACATTTTGGCCCCCAAATGTTGTATTCTTTTAGAAAAATTCTTAATAAATAACACCCCAGTTTTAAGATAGTTTGTGCTCCGGTATGTCATGGGAGGAGGAAGTGCTGCCGTCAAAACATGGGGTCACTGGAGGGTTGAGATTTTCAGGTGCTGGAGTTCTTTGCATTAGACCAAACCGCTCTGTTCTCAGAAGTGTTGATAAAAGGCTGCCAAAACTCTTAATGTTTAAATGTAATTCTCTTACCATGTCCAAACTTTCTTCACAAGTCCCTTATACCCCTCTATGTCACAAAGGGACAAAATGTTACTTTGGGTCCACCTGCGCACACATGAAAGTCCAGAAGAATTTTACAAGTTTCAGTGGGTTTGTGATTGAGCCTGTTACGTGAGAGAGAATATTTTCATGACAGAGCCTTTATGACAGCATACACCATATCAGGACTTTTCCCACCCAGCACATTACATGAATGTGATTTTAGCATGGAATTGAAACATATAAGAAGTACTTGATGGCTAACCACTTAAGACCTTACGGAATAAATGAGGAGAGAGACGAAACAAATACGTAAAGGAGAGGGATTGTCCTGAGAGACAGTACAAGGATTAGAGTCAAAAAAGGAAAAGCCAATAGAGGTTGAGATGGGAGTAAGGAGAAATATGTATGAAAAAGAAAGATGAATTTGAGAGCCTACATAGAGAATAAGAAATACCATAGTACCTTTGAAGAACAGAGAAGAATAAGGTGGTGGCCAGTAGTGGCAGCATTTAAAGGTGGCTTTTTATCTTTCCATAAAATGTTACTCATTACGTATTCTAAAAAAAAAAAAAAGAGGAAAGAGAACAGCTTTTGCTGATTGTAAAAATATAATGCTGATGAACTAGAGGAAAGAGCTGAGCCATTATCCTAAATTACTGTAGCTCCAAAGGTCCGAGGGAAGATGGACTTGTCTAAATAATTCAGACATTCATTTTAGTGTCTATAACCGTGAATAGTTATTTCAGTATTGCTAATATATTTGTCCAATACATATGCAAGATATGACATGAGATCATCATAAAGTGTACAGGACATAAAAAGTTTATTTGTGGATAAAGCAGGGATTTTTCTTGATTTTATTTCATTTATATTAATTTGATCTAAATGCCTTGCTCTTTATTCTTCCTCCTTTATTAATGTCTCTTTTCAAGATGGAATAAATTATCACTTGCTGCTGTCATATAAAAAAAAAAAAGTAAATATATATCAAGGATTCTAGAATTAAATTCCCATTTACAGTAGATCAGGAAGTAAAATATCTCACATTCGCCCTGTCTTGCAAAACAAGATACAAATTCTGCATCTGCCCCTTTGGTTTTGTTTTTATGGCCCTAAATTGGATCTGGAAAATATCCTTCATGTACTGTTTCCACAGTCACCTACACCTATTGCTAATGTCTGTAGGACAAACCAGTACACAGAGGATACTCAGCTAGCGGCATCCAGCCTCAGCATGAAACAAAAGGATGCACACACACCCCTGCACACAGATCAGACTGAAGCGCAATGAGGTTGCTATCACAGCGAGTGAGATTCTTAAACTAAGATTAACCTTGAAGCTCAAATGAGATAAAAACAAATAGAAATTTCTCCACAGGAATAAGAGCTTATTATAAAGGAAAGTATTTCATAACTCGCATAACTTTAATTAAGAAAAAAGGCTGGCAGGATATATTCTATCTCGGCATCCATATGTTTAAATGTGTGTTCAGTGAGGTGCACAGAAGGTGTGCACATCTCATTATTAACTAAGTAGATCTGTGTGTACAACTTCCTAGAAGTGCTGACAATATCGCTCATGCATTTACATGATGCTCATCCTTCTGCCCATTATGTAGCATCATGTCTGTACTGTATTGAGTGACCTGAGCTGTGCCAGTATAAAT
Organism: Athene cunicularia; assembly: GCF_003259725.1. Taxonomy (NCBI): domain Eukaryota; kingdom Metazoa; phylum Chordata; class Aves; order Strigiformes; family Strigidae; genus Athene; species Athene cunicularia. The sequence goes on from NW_020799116.1 coordinate 8,536,133, forward strand.
GGAAGCTGCTCTATCCTGTAGCAGGTCCGAGTGGCTGGAATGGCGTTTCTGGGAGGAAAAAAAATAAATGAGGAAGGGGGAAACGAATGTAGTGGAAGCTGAGAAGTCCTTTGGACAGGGAGGCATCTCAGTGGCCTTCTCCTTCTAGTAAATGAAGCAGACAGGAGAGTTTATAATAATCCAGCGCTTCCAGCCAAAGCCAGGCCACCTTCCCAAGGGGCACTATGGTTTTGAGAGAGGCTTTGGACTATCCAAGGTTCCAGGTGTCATTTGGAGCCAAATATTTTGCATTTGCTTATAGGTCAAATGTTGGGAAACGAGTCTGCAGGAGATGTTGTAGAGGACACTGTTGGTGAGAAGTTTGAGTGTTTTTCTGTTGAGGAAATCTGCCAGGGTTCCCTCAGTAGTATTGTCAGTCACTGGTTGATCACTAAAATTGAAAAAGAAAGTTGTATCTATCACTGAAATTTCTCTGCATGCCAGGATCTTTACGTGCATCCTTTGGAGTGATAGTCCTTGGTTTCTGAAGCAGTTATGAGGAAATATCCAATTTTGAATGAGGTGTCTGTACGTGTGTCTTGGCACAGAGTGACATAAAAAAGGGTAACTGGCTTAAGGCTGACCCAGCTGATAAATCAGACTGGAAAAGGGGAAGGATGGAGGAAGCAGAAGTGACTGTGAATGACTGGTTTCTCCCATACCCTTTGGATAGATACACTGATCTCGAGTACACTTGTATAGATGCAAACTGCAGTCGGGCAGGCAGCATGGCACTGGGACATGCTGCCATGACGTCAGTGAGCCTCAGCATGTCCTCAGCCAGGTCTCGGGCTGCTCATGGAAGAGGCTGATGAGATTTCTCACTGTTAGAAATCAGTGCAGGTATAGACTTATTCTTGCCTGTATATAATCCAACATTGCCCCAGTAAATTGTAAGATCCAAGTAGGGCTCATAACGGAGGTTTCTTTGTTGATCCAGAGACCTTGCAAATAGAAAGGTGAATAATTATATGTACTCTGTCAATTATCTGACTTTGGATCAGCTGATAGTCTACATGTGAATTCATAATGAATCCAGAATGAATCTTTGGCCTCAGTCTGAGTAAGCAGAAAAGAACTATGGCCTGGACTTTGCTAAAAATTTCTGAATCCATAGGAAAAAAAAAAAAAAAAAAAAAAAAAGAAGGAGGGTGCTGCATTAGCAATGTCCACTAGAAACCATGATTATTTTGTGAGTGGGATGAATGACTTAGGGCATGACATAAGTCTCCTAATAAGAATTAGAAGGTGTTTTATGGAACCAGGGTGAAGGCAGGCTGGCTCAAACTGTTCTACACATTGTTCCGTCCAGCACTGATACTCTCAGCAAAACTTCACGGGCAAACTGTTTAAGTTGTGAGATAGTTGCAAGAGAACTAGAAGACAGACATCCCTGGCATTTCAAATCCATCCTCAGAGATATGGATGTACATTGCTCCCAACAGCACTGGCTGAAATCTCTGGTTCTAATGCAGTTGAAGCTTCTGATTGTTTAATCACTTTTCAGGACAGCAAGGTCCCATCAATACTGCTTCTTTAAAAAGCAGATCTTTCATAACCTTCTTGAGGGACTCCAGAGACTAAAATTACCATGGCTACAATTCTTACCTCATCATGGGGTGCTTGGATGAGGTTTTTAGGAAAAAAAGTAGAGAATTATTGTTGACCAACACTTAGGGCCACCCCACAGTGTTAGCACTGAGAGATGGTGGAGGCCACTCTGCAGGAACCATAAAGCTGTGCAGAGAAAAGTTACTGGCCCTGTAGGCATATATTCCAAAGACTGTCAACAGGACGTGAGCTACAGTGAAATATTTGTGCACAAGTGCTCAAAGAGCCACTGCAGCACACCTTGTGATTACCCTGGACTGAAGGGTTAGAAATGTCAAAGTCTTGGACTTGCTATTACCACAGTGGTCCCCAAGCTCCTCTGAAGCTTGGGGCTGTGATAGTCCAGCCAGCAGAAACCATTGATACTGTCCTCATCACCACTTGTGTGGCAGAGACCTCCATGGCATCAGAGGTTTAGTTTCTGCCCTTCTGTTAGGAATGGGTAAAAAAAAAAAAAATCTGATAAACATCAAAAAACAAAAGCTGAATGAACGCAAAGGCAGCCTCTCTGTATGGGGATGCTGCATGTCCCCTGCGGTTGGAGCTGGATGGCTACTCCTTGTTTAAGTGCAGATTTTCCCTGGAAAGTTTCATGAAGATGTTTTGATTTAAAGTTAGATATCCTTTCACCAAATCCTTGTCTGAGGGATCAAGAAGGAAAAATGTTTGGAGGCCAACAATGCATCTAACATTTTCATACATTCCTACTGTAACAGAAAGTTCCTAATCTCAACAGCTACATAAAGCTGTATCTTGTGTCGTTTAGGACTGATTGTGGGATCTGGCATTCAGAGTCTGCTGCCAGTTTAGAGAAGTCTGCCTCAATCAGTGTCACTGCTGGCCACAGATGTCTGGGTAGGTTGCTGTCAATCCAGCTGTCTTTGTTTTAAAATGCTGGTTTGTTTGGGGTGGGGTGTTTTTGTTTTTTCTAGGGCAACTACCACATCAGTGTCAAGGGCTGATGCTGCATCTTACTCCAACATAAGAGATTCGCACAGGCTGATCATCAGTGGTTTAGGTTATTTCCTTAGATGAAAGCACCCCTTTCTAACATTATTTCTGCAGTCTCCTGCAATGCTCAACAAAAACCCTTCTTTGCCAAGTTATCCTGTCTGTGAGTCTGAGCAGAGCAGCTGATGGCATATAAAAAAACTCACTCATCCTGTATTCTCACCTTACAAGCAGTAAAATTTGCCTGCTAATACACATATTTCATCTGATTTTTCTCTTTATTGCATTGGGCTGCAGCACTAGTGACAACGCTTCTGAAAAGTGGTAGGAAGATGGAGAATGCCACTAAATCTATCTAAAGCAGACATTTAGAAAGGGCCAGGCCTCCCGCTAAAGCTCTTTTGCACTTCTACATTGCTCGTGTCCCCGCCTTTGCAGTCAAACATTGGGTGTCCCTGAACAGTCACTGTAGCCTTTGATGTCTGCTGGGCGGGGCATGTCTCCAAAGCAAGGGGAGACCAGGTTATTAGTTAAGCTATCCTGATCCTTTCATGTTGGAATAATTGCACAGAGCTCTAGGTAACTCAGTACAGCGCTGTGTGATGCATCTAGCAACTTAAATTCAATGGTGTGAACCTTGCTCTTCCCATACCTGGAGCCTTTCCCTTCACTTTAGTTGCAGAAAAGAGAGAGTGCCTTTCCAGGAGGTTGTCTTTGGCTGAGCGTTGAGCCCGGGGTGCAAAGAATTGCAGGCATGTTTCATGTTTGTGTTTTTTCTCCTGAGTTCGGTCATGCTGTGATACCATTTGGTGACGGTGTGGGTAAGCAGCAGCCACGGGTCACAGACTGTCCTTACTATCCAAAGCAAAATCAGGGACACGGCCTGATTAAAAAATAGGAAAGAAACACCATTAGTGTCGTTTGCAAATCAGATGTGCTTCCAATCTCCAAGTCATGCCGTATAGGTGAGGGGGCTCAGACCCCTTACGGCAGTCCCGTACCTCACACTGTTATTTCCATACTGCCACTTCGGGCAGAGGAACAAGTTCAGACAAAATAAAAATCGACCTTTGCCCGTTGCTCCGACCCAGCCCAAAGCACTGCTTTCCTGCACTATGAAAGGCTGTCTCGGCTTTATTTCCATGCTCCCCGGTGCTTCCTGGTCCGTCGGGGATGGGAACACCAGTGCCCCAGCGCTGTGAGAAAGCTGTTCTTGACCTAAACCTGACCAGAAACAGGAAGTAATAGAAATCTCACAAAAAAACCCACATCTTTTCTCCTGAGATCTTCAGCCAGGGGGTCATTTTGTGAACTCTCTCTTTCCCTGGTGTAACCACTGACTTTGTTTACACCAGTGTAATGGAGCACAGTCTTAATTATGGAGGTTCCCCTACAGCTTTGCACAAGTCGAGCTTGAGTGTGTGTCCAAACCAAATCTACAGAGCTTTTGAGCTTCTCCCATCCCTAATTATTTGTGGGTTTTGGATATATACCAAGAAATTATTTCATATACATCTACAATTTTCTCTTTGTTTGATTGGCTTGAGGGCTGGAATTAAGGAAGAGAATTACCTAGAATAATGCTATCTGTATTCCACATAAAGAGAATCCAACCAGAAGCAACAATGCAGTGTTTTTTAAACTGTATGATATGATAATACATAATGACACACTGCACAAACCAACACATGGTTTCCACGAATACCAGTGAGGTTTCTCTTCAAGGAAAAAGTAATGAAACGGAGCAGACCTCAATCCAACCACAGCAGTACCAACCTGAGCATCCACCAGGGACATAATCAGAAATCACATACTCACTGCTGAGGAGCTATAATTAAACTAGATTTAATTTTAATGGAAATTCTTCCCAGAAAAAAAAATATACCAATGTTCCCCACACCCACCCCCTCTAATGTTGTTCCACTGTTCCAGGCTTTATGGAAATAGTTACAGGATTCATGTGTTTTGCAACCCCAAATGTTTTCAAAACAAATAGAACATCTTAAAAAATGAAATTAATAAATCTTTTACATTCATACTCAAAAGTCAGTCATGCTGAGGTTGTGTGGGTTCATCAGCATCAGATGCTTCCTGCCGGCTGGTGTCTCCACCCAACACATGTTTTAAATAATAATCAAGCTCAGCCTTTGCAATTATATTTTTGTCTTAATGCTGTTGTATGGTAATGTTTCTTTTATCCTGCTTTTATCTCTCAACTTTATGTCAGACAGTACAACTCCTATCTAGGGATGTGAAAACCTGATAACTTTAAGAGGATTAATACTGACGAAATGTGCTTTATTAGTCTGGATTTGTTTTATTAGTACCCTGCAGTTTGATTAGGACTAGGAAGCAGTCAGAATATTGTTTGCCCAAGCAGAGAGAAAATAACACCAAGCAGAGCGTTAAATAGATATCCATTTATTGGGCCGGTGCTCTCACAAGCACACCAGCTCTTCCTGTGTCTTACTCAGCCCCTCTATTTACAAAGGCCACGGGCCTCTTAGAAACACAAAACAGAAACCCAGAACAGATTCTCCAGTGCTAACACATGCAGCTCATCTCTGCTGAGCACCATGTTATCCATCCTTCACTGAGGGATGACCCAGACCACTGGGGCCCTTTCCTCAAGCACGTTCATGTAGCTCCAGCGACATATGGAGAAGCCCAAGCTGGTCCTGTGCTCAGCACTGGGCTGCCCCCAGGCTAATCCTGTTCCTTTGGACTCTTTCCCCAAATCTGTTCTCTCTTGCATGTTTTCCTCCACAACCACCCTCAGGCACGCTGTGATCAGGCATAACCCTTGGATACCTGCGGAAACAAAGGCACAAACTGCGTGGTGTTTTTCCCACTGCTCAATGCACCTTCCTACTGGTGTGGCATTGGGCGATGCTTTCCAGGGGAAGGCTGGACAAAGCCACCTGGCAGTGTTTATGTAGAAGTGATGAAGTGTTGCACAGAAATATCTGGTTACCTTCTCCTTGGGTTAAATTAGCTCAGGCTGAGTTAAGTGCTGTTGTGTGTAGTAGTCCAGCTAACAAGGTTTAAATTAGGCTGGATATTGTGCCACTGACCTGCAGCCCTGTGATGTTCCCCTCTCCTCTGGGTGCTCATAGGATGCCCATCAGAGAGGGTTTTGATGGAGAGAGAGGGTTAGATATATCCCTCTCTGACAATGGGGCTGGCATCTGTAGGAGTAAGAAATGCAGTTAAATATATTCCTACATGTGATAGGTGCATGGAAAACCCATTTTAAAATTTTTGGCAGAAAGGAATCGGAATGCAACTGGGCAAGCTACAGACCCATGCTCACTCTGCCAACTTTTGTAATAATAGGAAGCTAGTTACAGTAAACAGTGGTAAATAACACACTCATGAAATCCAGCGGGGAATAAATTATTTGTTCTTATACAGGAAAACAAAAAAGGAGACATTGCTTTATTTTTTAATACTATTGTGCTCCACCCACACTGTCTCCAGTATATCCCATAACAGTGTTGGCTCTTGAGAAAAATGCATATAATGACTGGACTCAGTCTTCTTGCACAGAAGCATGACTAGATAATAAAACAAAGATGCTGGCTTACCAAAAAATTCACATTCAACTCTTTGCAACACATTCATTCACCGCACACTTTCTCCATTTTTACATGTAGAAAGAGTTTGGCGACTGGATTTATTCCTGGTTTGTGCTGGTGAGAATGAAAACAGAGTGAGCACAATGCTATTTCTATCTGTGCCCAATATATATAGTACATTACTTACAAAATATTTATCTGTGTTTCCTCCTACCCACTACTTTGTTACATTCATCACTGCCTGGGAGGAGAGGTAGAAGACACGGCAGATATATGAAGATTGGAAAGGATGTTTACTTGAGGGAGATTTGCTGTGAGTTATGAAAAAAGACTTTTTAAAAAACTACTTTCCAACATTTTTCTGGAAGTAAACAAGTCAGTTGTACTAATAGATTATTCCAGTGCCCATACAGGATCTGTTGCCTTTTCTACTATGAGCTATTTTTATAATTAGAAAGTTTTGACTTAGGCTCTGTTACTGAAATGTAAGCCTGCAACTTCTTCTTATATCCCCCACAGACAGAGCAAATAGTTTATTACCTGCCCCTCTGCAACAGCCTTTTACATATCTGACATCTCCTGTTTCTACCCTGACCAGCCTCAGTTCTCCCTCTCTCCTCCCGGGTCTTTTAGCCCCAGTGCTGGTTTCCACTGGATTCTGTCCAAGTACTCCTCACGCACTTGGTCACCACGCTGAAGACCAGATGACACCCAAGCTGAGCTCCCCCCTGAGCACGATTGCTCCTTTTTCATGGCAGGGTAACTTGTTTCACACCCGCCTTGTGATCCCCTCCACATAAAGCAGGACAAATCAGAGTAAGACAGCAGAATCTGGGCATCATGAACACATGGTCCTGCTCCAGGCAGGACTAGTGGCTGGATGCATGGAGGGATCGTGTCTGGGGACATGGAGCTGGTTTGAATAGCAGTGGGACCAGCAGATCAGCTTTTCCTTGTGGCTGGACCTTTGTCTGAGAGCAAAAGTGGTAGTCTTGAAATAACTCAAAGGCATTTCAAGAAGAACCCTCTTCTGCTTCTTCTACTTCAGCCTAGCTGTTACAGCCGGGGTCTGATCTGAAAACATGTCCTCCCTGTGAAGTTCAGACCACAAATCTGACTGCTTGCCACATTCCCCTGTTGTTTTTTCCTTGGGTGGCTGTATGAATCTAGTTTATCACATCCAGCCCTGTGCTAAACATGGTTAGTGTTTGAGCAATCTGTGAAGTCAGAAGCTTCCCATGGAGAGTTTTTCTTTGCTTCATCTGGAATCCACCAACCCATACAAGTGTACACAGCATGGTCCATCAAAAGGTCCTCCCTTGTCACCTCTGGGAAATTTTGCTACTTCATGCTTGAGCTCTTTCACACAGAAACGTGTAGTGTCTGGTGGGGAGGGCAGGTCACATTGCTGAGCCTTGGGCTCCCAGCTTTCCTGGGTTTCTCTTTAGGCCAGAGGGGAAAGACTGCTGAGGTTATTTCCTCCCAGTGCTCTCCTGGGCGTTTCCCAAAAACCAAGGGAAGATGCCTGGAAGATAGGGAGATGACACTACCCTTGCTGCCACAGAGGACACACCGTCACTTACTGGAAGATGAGGTGAAATACTGGCTGGAGTTAAGGGAAAAACTCTTCGGGTCTGGGATTTCATCCAGGTCATGTAGATGGTGGATCAAAAGGAGCAGTCAGGACTTTCTGGGCCTAATCATCCACTTGGAGCAAGAGCAAGGGAGACAAGGATGTCTGAGACTGCCAGGAAGGACCATGTGTCCCGTCTTCGCTGACTGTGAGTCCCATCCCACTGCAGCAGCATTTCCCAGCACTGCGATGTGCTCTGGGCATCCTCCCTTCCCTCAGCTCCCGCTGGGACCATTTACTGACCCCACAGGTAACTGATCTCCCATTATTTGAGACACAGAAGACAGAATAATAAATAAATAAATAAATACAAATTCAGAAATAATCTTTTCTCACATAAAAATCCATGTTCCTGGGGAAAAGTACACAAAGCTAAGGCCAGGAATAATCTGTTCAATTCCAGCAAAAGCTCCGATTCCCCTCTTCTTTTGTGTAAGTCACAGATTCACTTTATCTCCTCCCATAACAATCTCATGCATAATAAAAACAGGGCTTCCTCTAAAACTCTTTTGTTTTCCAAAAATATGAAGAGTTCCAGGGAGAGCCTCCAAGATCAATTTGCTATCTGATTCCAAACAGAGCTGAACAAAATCTCTGGTTTTCTCCACTGCCAAATATTTGTGGTGACATGTAGGATCTGCCCCTAATGTCAGCAGGAATATCAACAAAACATTTCCAGCATGTTTTCACAAATTTGCCATCAGTTCCCAGGCCATTTGGTGAAACTCTACAGACGCCGTGGGTTCACTTTGTTAAAACCATCCACACAGTTTTAAGGAAAATAACATCTGATGACTTCCCAGCACCTTTCTTGTCTTTTTACAGACTCTTAAAATACTATGTGATTCCTTCAAAATGTTCAAATAATCACTTCTGCTTTGATTATAAACAAAGAAAACTTTAATTTGTCTCTTCAGCCAAATTCAGGAAAATCAGATCCCCCTGCTCAGTTGGAGAGGGAAAGACAAACAAATGTAATGAAGCCAGGCAGCTGAAAAAAATGCACTGATTAATGGAGGAAAACAACTCGCATTGTATTTTTTTTTCAAGCCCATTTGTCCTTCTATCAACAGCCTAAACACAAGGCAAAAGTGAAAGTGCAACCATTCCTCTGCTCCTTCCCTTCCTGCAGCACCCTGCCTGCCAGGGGGTGGTTGGAGTCGCCCTTGGACCCTTTCCCCTTGGATGTGGGTGCCCCTCCAGCCTGGCTGTTCCCACTGCCTCCAGCTGGTGTGCTTTCCAAGGAAACAGCAGCTGTTGCTGTTACATTCCAGGTGATGCTCAGACCAGCTGGTGCCCATCACATGCTCGCAGAGAGATGGATACTGCCCAGTATTTTAGGAAACTACACTTGCTATCTCAGCTCCTTCCTAAGCATGGAGCGGTAGGAGCTGAGATTGCTGGGAAATGCGGTGCTGAAGTAAATCAGCTGCTGTCAAGTTTAGGAGAGGCTGAGCATGGGTTGCCTGACACCATCCCTCCCACCCCAGCTCTACGTCAGGTCCCAGCCCTTGTCACTTGCCCAAGACGTGCCCAACAACTTCACAGAACCCCAGAATCATCTAGGCTAGAAAAGACCTTGAAAATCCTCCAGTCCAACCATTAACCTCACACTGACCGTTCCCAACTCCACCAGATCCCTCAGCACTATGTCAACGCAACTCTTCAACCCCTCCAGGGATGGGGACTCCACCACCTCCCTGGGCAGCCCATTCCAATGCCCAACAACCCCTTCTGGAAAGAAATGCTTCCTGATATCCAGTCTAAACCTTCCCTGGAGCAACTTGAGGACATCCCCTCTTGCTACTTGGTTAAAGAGACTCAGCTTCCCCAGATGTGCCCTCTGGAAATGCTGTCGTGGGGTCCAAAGTGTTCTCGGGGTGGGGTTTTACCATTTCATGGTCTATGTTGTTAAAGCAGGAAAGAGACTCTCACCATTTGTAACTAATTTTCAATGTTTTTGCTGCCACAAGTGCTCCAGGAATAACCTCTTATAGACTCAAGTCTAAGAGACTTCAGTTTAAGGGACAACACATGCAGCAAGTTTACAGATCGCCTGATGATTTCAAATATCCCTTACATCACTCTAGAAGACACCAAGTCCATAAGAGATAATGTAAACCTCTTCCTTGCTGTGGTTCCTCTTGAGATACAGCTAAATGCTGCAGACACATTACTGGGACTGAATGCATATAATAGGTATTTGTGCATGCAAATGGCCGGTTATATGTGAGCAAGTAATTACCTGATTTGCATGCCCAGACATGGTAATTCAAATGTAAATTAGCTGTGCAGTTGCAGATATACTGTGCCTGTTTATAAAAGATGTATATTTTTGTCCAGCCAAAAGGCCCTTTTACCCACCTCAAAATGAGACAGAAGTGGAACATGCTTGCGTCTGCCCAGGGGTGAGCGTCATCTGTATGAATACATATGTGAGAACTGTTCTGCCCAAACCAGGGCTCAACTTTATTTATAGAAAGCAGCAACAAAGGGTTTCTGTCTAACACTCACCAAAATCAATGCGAGTCTTTCTGATGACTTAAATGGGCTTTGAAACAGGCCCAGATGGAGCAAATTTCTTAAATTATTTTGAGGAAGTGTCATGTACAAATATGTGAATAGATTATCAGAGAGATCTAAAAGTCTCTATAAACCAGTGGTGACTATAATAGCTTCATGTTCATGGCTTTACCTTCCCTTATCAAAACTTGTGAAATTATTTTGATGATGCAGAAATCTGTAAAATATTTACTTAGAGGAACATTTTGCATCTGCATTTGCAAACTTCAGAGCCAAAGTATCACATGAACCATGATTATCTTTTCCTAAGTTAGTAATGATGTGTTTTTCTACAACACTATTGGTATATGCAAATAATTACTTTTTCTTTCTTTTTGATACAATTTCATTATTTGCATTGCTACTAGTGGTTCACCAATAAAGGCGAACATCACATTAGGATTCATGACAGTTTTCACATTGTATTATCAATATGTGGAAATAATTGTCTGCTCCGGGATTAAATTACATTATTGTGTATCTTTTTCATGCCTAATAAATAATGATGGATGGCTTTTATTTTCATCACCACCTGCAACCATTTAGTCACCTCTTGATTGTTGAAGATAAAATAATAAAAGGCAAGTGTTATGTTGCAAGCAAAAGAATGCAGTCAAAACAGTTGCATGCCTCGTGTTTCTGTCTACCTTTTTCAAGTCCCTAAAGAGTAATAGATGGTGTTCTGGGAAGGCTGGCAACCTGCAAACTGGCAAACAGTTCTCATAAATTGGGCAAGGGGGGAAAATGTGGAAAAATTTTTTTTCTTGTAAAACAATAATTATTTCTTAGTGCATGATTCATAATCTGAAAATTAGGTTTTTGTTCTGCTGTGCAAATCAGTTACATGCAATTAGAATGCAAAGCAGAGGCACATTCTTAGTGTTTAGCTCTTTTAAATAGAAATGAAAACAGCCTGCAAATTGTACCAAAGTTTAAAATGCATGCTAGGTAATTTTGAAATTCAAAGAAACAAAACCATGCATAATAAAAAGCCCACTCTAGCTCATTCCTTTTTTTTTTCTTTCTTTTTTATTTTTTTTTTTAAATTGCCTATTGTGAGGCTTAATAATAAAAATAGGTGTTGCATATTTTGGAAAACTGTAACGGTGAAGTTCTTTGCCAGTGTTGATGTATTCATACACAGGCACACAGATACACGTGTGCACACGCACAGAGCCACAGTTTATGTCACTTTTTACATTATCATCTTTTCTACTAGGTCAAGTGTAATCTCAAAATTGTTATAAGTCCTACCTGCATATTCTGATCCAGAAACTCTTAAAGATGAAAACAAATGAGGTTGACATTTTTAGTTAAAGCTTACATTAGCTGTTGTCACAAGTCCTTAATCAAGCTCACGCTCTTCAGATATCTCGTATTGTGAGCTCAGGCCGCTCTGTGTGGAGTGCCATAGGAGTCTTTTAAAAATAGCACGGCAATATTTAGAATGGAAAGTTATTGCTGGATAATTTCATTAACTGCGAGTGTATCAAACTGAGCTCAAGACAAAGTCGTCCTCTTTTTTTAACAAAATAGTCAGTTCTGAGTCAAAGGTTTATTCTCTGTGTGCAGTTTCACATGCTTGGCTCTATTATCTTTAAATCACGAGATGACAATCTTCTCAGGCATACCAGAGAGTCAACCAAAATCCAACAGTAATAGATAATCCTATCAAATGTCAAGTTACTGAGGAGAAGCGGTTTGAAAAATAGGCCAACAATCCATTACTTGATTTACCTTGAGAGGATGTTAACATTTCTGTAGTCTGCCTTCAACAGGGTATACTTTCTTTGTATTGCTAAATTGTTTAACAGCATGTTTCAAGCATTTAGAACTATTTCTGTTGTTTGTGTTCAAAAATATACTTTAAATTTTCTCATATAAGTAGAAAGTGCTGTTTAAAGTAATAAAAACTTTTCCTCTGGGTCAAAGAAACACTGGTGGTTGCTGCAAGACCTCGTCCCTCAAACATGCAAACAACAACAAAATCATCCATTTCCTACTCAAATTGATGGCAGAAATTATAAATGAATGTCACTAATAGCTGAAGAGTGGAATTTCTTGAGGTGCCTTCTCTCTTGACCTATGGAAATGACTTGACCATAGAAAATTACTTTGAGAAATCATAAGCAGGGACCCAAAGGGCAGTGCTGAGTGCTGACTGGCTTGAACCGCTTGTGTAGCCCTGTGCCATTCAACTTGAACACATCAGCCCTGACTTGCAGCACAAGTCAACTCACTAAAACTTAACCTACAGAGAGATGCTGCACGAAAAGCCCCACAAAAATAATGACCGCACTGAACAGAAGAAACCGTCCTGGAAAAATTCTCCAGAATTTCATTTGGCAAAAAAAGTAGCTATCCTGGAAAAACTCCCTCTCTGCATCGCTATCAGCAGGGATAGCTGATATTTGGAACACTGGAAGTTCAAATGGAGCCTCCTCCAAAGACATCCTTCTTCTCCCATTTTGCTCAGCCATAACACTACCAACACCTCCTGCAGAAAGCGAAGGAGAGGGAAAAATCAGGGGCAGAAGTAACACCTTGCACGAGAACATTCCCATCAGTTACAGCAGTTGCAATGCAGGAGAGATTTCTTCCTCATTTGCAGCGCTTAAACATGCACTTGGTATAAAGCAGCTACATTTTTCCTGCCTGGCAGTTTTGGTTAAAAAGCACATGAGTGCACACACACAGAGAGCAAAGGGCTGACTCTAGAGCTGAGATTTTTCCTTCTCATGCACAGACAGATGCTCTCTGGGACAGGATGAAATCCTGCACACCCTGAGCTGGAGCTGCGGGGCTGACACGTGTGCCAGGCTGCAGGCAGCTGCATGACTGTGGTTTTCAGAACTTTACTGCCCTCTCCAAAAAAACAGTTCAACTGAAAGTGAAAAATAAACGCTCTCCAAGTTCTGCCTGCAGCCGGAGGCAATCACTATCTTTCTCATCTGTGTGCTCCATCCATGCCTTCATCAACAGAGAGGTAATTTTCGGACTCAGCTCATTAACACCGAGCTGTTGATGGAGCTGTAAACACTCCACCCCGCTGTCGTTTCAAGCCTGTTACCAGCTATTCTTTTCTGTTTAGCTGACCTACCATGGCATTTAAGATGAAAAATATTTGTTTTAAATTCTCAGCAGTTGCTCAGGTCTCTGAAGAGGACTGACGCTGGTTCTGACATCCAAAAGCACTGCAGCACGGAAAGGGAAGCAAACTTTTTTTGGCTGGAGTTCTGCAGAGAGGGTGGGACGTGTGGTGGCTAGGGACACCACGAGACATAGGCAACGTCGGTTTTGGCTTGAAATTAGGCTTCCAACATGTAGAACATACACACACATAACATAAACAGGCATCAAGATAAGGAAATGACAAGGAGGCAGAAGGAAAATGGGTTTAGCTAGCAGATGTCCTGGTGGGGAGAGGGGGCACTCTGTCTGTCCCATCTGCACACAGTAGATACAAAATCCTACCACACAGGCTGATTTGGGATTGTTGGATACCTCGATCGATAGTTTGGATCACAGTGTCACTGATGCAAGAAGGCAGCATGGGAGAATCAAGCCCTTTCTGGCTTATGCCATGGCCCAGCCTGGTTTTTGCACTGCTGCGCAAGGATGCTGTTGCTGGCTCAGGCACTCTGGTATGGCTGCTGCTTCAACCACTCACACGGGCATTTGTTCCTGTCTCTCAGTTCATCAGGACATTTTAACCCAGGTGCCAGTGTGTGTCAGGCAATGGCTTTGCAGGCGAGCGGTTCACAGCCTTGGCAAGTGCCAAGTGGGGAGAGTTGGACAGCACCCACCCACAATGAGCCACATTAATCCTCGGGTTACGTTATTTTAGTAAATAGAATTATTGGGGCTGGACATGAAATTATGCCTCTGCTCTCATCAGTGTTGTCAGTTCCTTCATTGCAAGGTTAGCAAAGTCACCCATGTTGGAGGTGGGGAACAGTTAGAGAGCAATGGTTCGAGAACTGCAGTTCCCAGTTTTTGAAGGGTCTGTCATGGGCATGGTATATATAATTCAGTATGAGATTCTCATGTTTTACAGGCATAAAGGCATCTGAGTGATGAGGTGCAGCAAGTGACAGAGCTAGAAAACATCCCTAGAACATCATAAAAAAATCTGTGCTCCTGGCTTTGGGAGGGGATGTGCTGCCTGGCCCAAAGGAAGCTCATGAGCATCCCTGCACCCAAGGAACCATCCATCAAATTTTTTGACAGTTTTACATGGTACACAAGAGGGAACTCTGTCCTGGGCAGGTAAGGTTTGAAGTTTTAATTCTGTCTTTTTCCTCCTCTTGGTTTTGACTCAACTAAAATCAAATTTAGGTGCCAGGGCCAAGGGGTATTAACCTTCACCTTGCAGATATTGAGAAGATACCTGGCCCTGGCAATGCCTCCGTCTGCAGCTGTGTGTACCAGACCCATCAAGCAAGAAAACAGCAGCAAGAGCCACACAGCCTCAGTGCTGTTGTGAAGCAGATGTCTCCAAAAGGGTGAGGATATGGCTTAGGGATCCTGTGATTTGGGGTGAACTGAATCTGCACATTTTAATGAAAATGGCTATTATCCACATTTTATTTTCTTTATAAACATTTGCAGAGTATCAGTAGCCAATCTAAATGTCTCAGCAGACAAGTACATACTGTACTTAGGCTCTTTATTTCTGGAGTGCTGGAGAAAACATATTAGCTGAAGCCAGATGATGTGCTCTCCATGGCTCTCAAGGGCAAACTCCTTAGAATTAAGCATGATCTTCATGTCCATTACATCTTGTTTTGCACTCTGTTTTCTACATCTTCAGAAGTTCATCAAACCATTCCTGCTCCCCACCATGCTCTGGTACATCTCCTTTCCAGCCAGCTCGGGAGGTTCCTGACCACCAGGCACAGCACAGCTCTCCAGGTGTCTAACAACGCCTTGGGATAAATTGTGCCTGGGTCCAGGAAAGAGATTTGTGAATAAGCTCTTCTTAGTAGGGCTGCAGTCCATTTTGCTTTTCCTTGTGATGTTTTCCTCTTTTAGATGAGGATCATCTTGTCCGGAGAGAGGGCAGTGTTTGTGTGGAAGTAGCAGGAGCTCTTCGGCATGTGGCTGCAGGCTGTGTGGGCTCAGCTGTGAGATTCCAGTCAGCTCCTATGACAGCCTCGTTATTAGAAGGTGAGCCTAATGAACGCACTGTCAGATGATCTCTTGTCTCTTTTAAGCAAAGGTAAAGGATCTAAGAAAGCTCTTTATTGTTCATTCTTTGAACGGAGACATTTAGATTGAGTGCCGCAGCTCTCCCTTCCTACAAAGACTACAAAGGTATTTTTATCTTGATTAGAAACTTTTGGCGGCCTACTTTCTCACGAGCCCTTGTCCAGCCAGTTTGTCATCTCAGTCATCATTTGGGCATCATCAAAACCAGACCAGCTGGTTTCAAAGCAGTCTTGGCACCACGCTACCCAAGGGCTCCTGCACACCGGACTGAGTGGGAGCATCAGCCTTCAGAGACCAGTTTGAGAAGGTTCTCGGCTGACACGAAGAGATCACAGCAGAGCCCTGTGCCTCCCCCCGGGAGGCTTTGACATCCTGCCACACGGAGGGAGAGGCTCGCTCCCTGTTCCATTGGCATATGCCAGCCAAGGGCCTGCCACTTGTTTCTCTAGGCTAATGCAGCAAGAGCAGCCCAATTCATTTTGACAGAGCAGTTAAGTAAATGGCACAGATTTCACATGTCAGCCTTCGCCTGACTAATCTTAGAGTTATCCCATAGCAAGTGACTGGCGAGAAGGTTCAGCATCATGCAGTGGCAGTAGTTAGCACGCTTCAAAGCATGTGCTGCTAAACTAAGTGTTTTGCTTGTCTGTTTTACACTGCCTGCATCCAAACTCAAAGGACTTCACGTGCATGCAGAGCTGCAGACAGGCTAGAACAAGCTTCCCAAACTGTGGTCTTCCGCAAAACCTTTAATACATTTGTGTACCCGGATCCTCATATCTGTCAGTGGTAATTATTTTTCAATTTTCCCCGGTAATGTAGTTTGTTGGGGTTTTATTTTAAACAAAAGAAAAACCTTTCTTCCTCATAGTACTTTAGTACTTAGTGCATTAAGTACACAGTATGTTAGCCCTGCTTTCTGGAGGAATTGAAAAGAAAGTTGTCAGCAGAGTTTCCTTAGCATTTAAGCTGAGGAAAGTGTCACGGCTTTAGTAGCTTGGTAAATATCTTTTATTTAGCTGCCTTCTGCTATTGTGGTATTTTTCAGGGCCCCGAGGGCACTGATAAGCCTTCATGGCCCTGATGAGCCTCACCTGGTGCCTGCAGCCACTCCCATGGGCCTGGGAGCCCATCTCAGCTCAGGGAGGGGCCTTAACTTCTTTCTGAGAGCTGTGCTGGGGGATGCTGGTCTTCAGCTGAGCTATGGCTCCACTGATCCTGGCCCACAGACTGATTTCCCAGATTGACCTCACTGTGATATTGCCTTATGACCTGGGCTTTTAGTTGGACCTGGCTAGCAGGTCCAACAGGCGGGGAGGGGACCTTTCCCCACCACAGTGTCTCTGTTGTCTCCCTGTCTGACAGGGAGCAGCCAGACCTCGCTGCTTCCCGACAACATCCAAGGGCTTGAGAGTCCACGTAGCTGCACTCAGGTCCTGGGAGGGATGAGATGCTCTTACCCTCATTTTGCATACAGTGGAAGTGAACCACAGCTTCTTACAGATGTGCCACAGAATCTAGAGACCTGAGAGGGAACAAATCAGAAGAAATTACTCATGGTGACTCCCTTACACCAGTGGTATTGGATCAACTGTTTCTGGCTTCTGGATAAAGTTAAACCTGGTATCTTGTGAGTACTAGTTGTTGTGTTGTTTATAGTAAATGGGCTTGGGGTTGAAAAAGCAAATGCAAAGACTGTCCATAAAAATGAAAGGCCAGGCTGCGTGGTAGAGTAGTAAAAGGGTATTTATGTTTCTAGTGTCTCAAAACTTCTGCACAGGGGAATTAGCTATCAGTGATAACAGCTCTCGTTGCATTACCCTTCCTAAAAGTGTAGGCAGAAAGGAAGAATGCTTCTTGCATACATAGCTGATGTGAAAGTAAGGTTTGCTGATGATGATACTACAAGATGCATGCTATAGGAGTGGATGGTGGATTGTCAGCTGAATCTGAGTCACTGCTATATCATGTTGTCATCAATGGCGTAACTCAAGAGAAAAAAGCTGTAACTTTTTCAATGAGATCATTCCCACCACAAATCATGCAACATACTCCCAGTAAGGTGCCAGCATGAGAATCCATGGTTTGCTACCTGTGCACTGTTCTTAAAAGCAGTCCCCCAGTCTAAAATTTTCCACCAGAGTCAGTTGCCGAACTCCCCAAGCATTCCTGTAATCTGTGACGGTCTCTGTTAGAGACTTCCCTTTCCTTATCTCTTACTGGGACGCTGGCAGTGCATGCAGAGTACCACTGTGATTGCCCTGTTCTTAAGTTCTCTAGGCATCTCCTGCTGGCTCCTGTTGGAGTGGACACGAGACTAGAGAAGTGCTTTGTCTGAGCTGGGATGGCTGGTTTTCTTATCAAAGAGACGTTAGCTATAGCTGTACATAGTCATAGTAAATCCACAAACCACAGCCCTGGCAGTTAAGGTATCAGATTAGTCACTTTTGGAGGAATGTGTTTTTATGTGGTGGTATGACATTAAGTCTCTCTCTCATGGAGTCACTGTGGCCCACCTTGAGAACAGATACTTTCAAATTTGCTTGTAAGGTCTTATCTCCTCTTTCACAATCATTCAAGTTTTTTTCCCTTCTTTACAAGAACAGAAAAATGATCGTCTTGTAAAGTTGCTGAGAAACCTGACTACCTCTGGTGCTGTTAACATCTCAGGGTAGTAGAATATCTTAAGAGTTGAGGCAAAAGATTACCCGAAGGATGTTCTTTGTGCCTGTTGTTATGGGTAGAAAGCCTCAGGGAATGCTTTCATTCTATATACCAGATGTATTTCTTTTGCTTCATTAGATTTGAGGGGTTTGTGGGCATAGCCATTATGCTTTCATGTGAAGTTGTACTTCTATCAATATTTCACATCTGATTTATTGGTAGATACAGGCAAATATCCTGATTACAGTAAAATGGGGCAAAAACTGTATCCAGGATTTCTTCACAGTTTCCTTGTGCACATTTCCAGGTTTCCTCCTTGATAATACAATTAAGCAGCACTGTCAGGCATGCTCTTGCTGATGTCATATGGTCCTGACCCAGGAAGTTCAGAGACCTCTCAAAAGTTCATTGTTGTCCTTCAGATCAGGACTTCCATTTGTACTACTCTGCTTAAGTCAGTAAGAGAGTTTTTTCCTTAACAAAAGAACATAAACTCTTAGTTTGGCAGATGCAAAAGCTTTCTCAGCCTTCAGGCTTTGCTGTTGTGAAGTTCAATTGCATTAGGTAAATTAGGAGAGCTAACAGAAAATAAATATCACATTTTAAAGAAGTTCAAAGCAGAACAAAAGAATAAATTGTTACTGTGCGTAAGTTAGTATTTAAGGAGCACATCTCAGGCAAGGCAAAGCCATAATCAGCACCAAAGCAGAAGCTCTCTAAACTTTTTAGTAAAGAAATTAATAGAAACCTTGTGCTTTTGTTAGTTGTTCCTTTTCTGAAATGTTTGGGGTTTTTGTTGTGTTAATATTCTTTCCATGATGGTGTCTATGTGAGAATTGGAGATAAAATAAGACAGATGTACTGACCATGGTTACCAAGGGAGCAGTTTCCTTAGCAATGGCAAAGCAGTTGTCAAAGCAGTCAATGTTCCTTCTCTCTCTCTCACATGACTTGTTTTCACTAGTTTGCATAGCTTGGTTACACAAACAGCTAATCGTAAACACCTCTCCCACATTTCCAGGCGCAGGCAAACAAGGCCTAGGTGGATCATTGGTCAAGTGATCCCAACCCGGCTTCAGTTCAGCATCTACCTGAACTTTTTCTTTTGTTTCATCATTTTTTATAAAACGTTCACTGTCTAAAGAACATGAAAGTCATCCAAATGGAAACATAACCACATACTGTGCACCCAGATGAAAAAGATATGGAGGTAGATGAGTAGTATAAAATTGCCACCTGTCCAAAGCACCAGCCCTTTCCTCTTAAGGGTAAAGATGGCAGGTAAAATAATCCCTATAAATAGGTCTTGTAACTGCCTATATGAAATGGTTATTATCTGAGAGTGGAAGTCTGATCCTGCCATCCTCACTGAGGCTGAAGAGTTGATTATGCTGCACTATAACACTTATTGCTCTCTATGGTGCTCCTGGTGGTGGCCGTAAGTGTGCAAGGTCCCTGGGCCACATCCAGAATTGTCTGGATGAGGCCATTACCCAGCAGTTGGCCACCTCCACCCTCGCTACATGCGGGGAGCTCGGTGCCCTCTCTGCACCCTTGCTCCCAAAGCACATTCAGGCTCCTAGGGACAACAGGGAGCTGAGATGGGCTCGTGCTGCTGTATCAGCTCTAAAAGAATGGTAGATCTCAAAGTGCTTGGAAAACCCTGTTATCTGTAACTCCAGGCACTGTAACCACCAAACTAGAAGCTATTCACCCTGAGCAGAATAATCCAAGAACATCAAGGCAGTGATGAAACTTTCCCATTCTGTATTTAAGTTAAGCACTTAGTTTTAATCAAGCTGTGATTAAAAGTGTTGTGTCAATAGTCCGATAATGCAGAGACAGGTCTGTACTGCAGGGGTGGTTACAAGAGGTAGTTGTTGGTTCTGGTGATTGGCATTAGAAAACAAGTATTGTTTTCCTGCTTCTGTTTCCAATCAAGGGCAAAGCTATTTTGTATCAGCTATAGCTAAATTCCTGTATGTAGATATTTCCAGGGAACCTCTAGTTGTAGGCTACCAAAGGACACTTCTAAAGTCATACGCTTTTTTGGAAAGTGGTATTGATATAAAGCCTGGTACAGGTTTTATATTAATACGCTCCAGTGTCACATAGAGAGAAAATACTGAGTGGATCACTTCTGAATATAATTCTGGGTTGGAAAGCGCTATCTTGATGTTACTGCTACAATCTGTAATTTTAAGTGTTGTTATTAAAAACACTTGCCATCAAATGGCAACTAAGAGTCTTCTGATAATTCAGCTACTCTGTATGTATTCTTCTTCAACCTGTGGCTAAAATTCATAAATACTCATTTTCCAACACATCCTTATTTACTGCCTGCGACTGGTATGGATCTTTTTGTTCAGGTTGACTGGAATTTAATTAGACACTGATAAAGAGGAGGAAAAGTGGCGTATGTACACATAAAGAGGAGGAAAAGTGGCGTATGTACACATGGGGTAGCTGATTGCCACCGCTCCCCCTGCTCTGCCAGCTCCGAGCCATGGGGCAGGTTACCGACTGCATCTGTGCTCCTCCTAGGGGCATTCATTTCATGGCTGTAATATTCATGATGCACTACTCGAGGCAAAGTTAGGAGTTTTCTTGAGCTTTGTTTACAAATACTTCTAGCAGGAATCTGACACCTTAGACAGGAAGGCACAGAACAGGCTGGAAGTGCACTATTAGCTAAAAGTGTTGCTGGCCCCTGATGTGTGACTCGTGTGCCCTTGCTTACAGCTCCCGGGCAGGAGGGGGGACAGGGAGAGGGTTAGGAGCACGATGACACCTACGAATGCTAGAAGCAAAATCTCTCTCATCTGCCTTATTAGGAAAGCTGCACGGAAAGGCAGGAAAAAGGCCACGCTATGTTTCTTAGTAATTTCTTCTATTCCACACTGTGGCAGTTTCAGATTCGGAGAATTTTATGGAGTTTGAATTCCATATATCTGCACAATCCTTGTGAAAAACAGTATTTTTGTGTCAAGAAATGTGGGAACAAAGAGGAGGGAAAGGTAGAAGCCACATAAGAGCAAATAATGCTCAACTAATGAGACACTTCTTCCTTTAGAGGTATATGTGTGTGAAGGGATGGGGAAGGTCTTATTTCTGCTTTGCATAAAATATAAGTATACAGCTTGGTTTTTAATATATAATCTTGGGAAGGGAGGAAGGAAAGCTACAGGAGAGAAGGTGGAGCAATGGCAGTCATCTGATAAAAGAAGGCGGCAACAGGGATGG
Organism: Athene cunicularia; assembly: GCF_003259725.1. NCBI lineage: Eukaryota > Metazoa > Chordata > Aves > Strigiformes > Strigidae > Athene > Athene cunicularia. Next base: position 8,557,625 of record NW_020799116.1, read on the forward strand.
ACTCTGAGATTGCTTTCTGCAAAGAGGCAAGTTTGCAGTTTTAATTGTAGGAGGAACACACTCTGAGCTCAACCACAGCACTGAATCATGTCAAAACCCATGGCATGTATGGCCATCCTTTCATCCCCTCCACAGCCCTTTTACCTCAAAAAACAAAGAGAAACTGATGAAAAGGTAGATGCATTGAGTCACCTGGGAGCATGGTTTTGCCAGGACAGCTGCCCAGTCCCCATCTCCCAGCTGCAGCCCTGCCAGTCCCTAATTCAGCAACCCCTAAACCACCCCACAGTAACCCCCAATTACCAAAGTGACAGCTGTGCATGTTCACTTGCCTCTGTTTGAGATTTTTTTTTTTTTTACCATTATGGTCCCAACCACCTGCTGTGTATTTGATGTAATTTTTCAATTAACATTCTCCAAGGATTTGTAGCCTTCAGTGTGTGTTAGAGCCCCAGCCATTCCCACACCCGTCACCTCTGGGCTGCACTGCTCTAACTCTTCCTACCTCCTGCACAAACGCACCAGGAGCAGATATAACAGCACTCACCTAAATTCCTCCAGTCAGAGGCATGTAAACACATACATGAAGGCGTTGCAGAGGAGAGGCCTAAATGCAAAAGCTAAGTATTATTGAATGTGACTGGTGCCACTCACACAGCCAGCCACAGGATTACAGCCCGGCAGATGAAGGTTGATGCGATAACTGCACCAGGCAGGAGCAGAAGCAAAGCTGTCCTTCTCGATATCAGGGCACCAGAAACAGTCCAGGAGCAGAGTAAGTTTTGCTGACAGGTTACATAAGAATAAACAAAACTAAAGCAATAAGAATCAAAAAGAAAAAGCAGGCCATTTGCACCATGCTGAGATGGGTTTCAGATCTGACATTTCAGCTGAATACAACTCGTGTTCAATTGCCTGAAGTCTCGCTAGGAAATCTTTGCATCACTCGGTTTTGTGGTGCTTGCTCCTTTACTTGAGTCTTTATTTGGAGTTCGTGAGGGAAGGCTATTTTTCTTGTTTGGAGAATTATGGACCTATATATATGAAATATTTGACAATATTTTTGAGTAGGGTTTAAAAATTTGGGCATTTGCCAAGAGGAAGAGGTGTGAAATGAAGACCTGCTTCAGAGGGGGTTTCATCTGTATCTTGCTCCAGTAGAAAATGTTTGAGGGGAAAGTGTTTGGCTTTGGCCATGTGGAGTATGATGCTGATGTGCCATTGGGTGTGAGACTGCCAGCATGCTACAAGACCAGAATTCAGCAGAAATAACTGGAATGAACAGATGATGTCAAAAAAAAAAAAAATCATCATCAGAAATGCAATAGGTAAACTTAAGTGAGACCATTAAATCTCTTAAAAAGAGGAAAGGATGAGTGAGCTGCAAGGGGGGAAGAAAAAAAACAGAAAAGAGGAAAATATTCAACTGAGATATTGAATCCACAACTTGAGTGAGTGTACAGCAACAGAGGAGGGAAAGAAGATGGGAGTAAACTGAGGACAAAAGTGGCAGAAGGGAAGTGAAGGATCACATGGAAAGACTAAAATCCATGAAATCAAGTAGTCATTTTAGGGCATTGTAGTGATGTGAGGAAGAGAAGGTAAATTACAGAGCAGCTGGCTGTGAAATGGATGTGAGAAAGCCAATACACCCAAGTTTAGGCAGCTCTGTGAAGGTGCGTCGTGGCACAGTCTGAAGATTGATTCATCAATTTAAAATAAAAACTAAATCAGTGTCATTACTAATGACATTTCTAGCCATGCGCACAAATTTGTATCAGGGCAGTATGTTTCTGCAAATTTCTGAAATAAACAATAAAACCCCATTAAATGAGAAAAACTGTGTCCTTAATATTAGTTGTGCCAAAAGAACC
>NW_020799116.1:8564498-8607248 GCF_003259725.1 Athene cunicularia
CATGAAAATCCAGCTCGCCCCTAACTTCTGGTAGCATGGTTGTCCTGTTTGTGGTTAAGGCTCTCTATTGTTCAGAGATTTCCTCTAGTTTTGTGCATCTATTTTAACCCTAGCAAGTCATGTTGAAGCTGATAGTAAAAGGGAAGAAAAACCTATTCAATTAAAATGTCTTCACCACTAGTTAGAATGCAGATGAGCCCCTCAGCAATAAGGAAATTAGTATTTTATGGTGAAGCATTTATATAGTTTATTCTATATTTGAACCATAATAAATTACATCCATTTTTTACAAGAATTATAACTGACATGCTGTCAGAGCTGTACATGTACAGCCTTAGAAATATACATAATACTTTGAAAGCTGTCACATTCAGTACAGTCGTAAACATCACCCTGGGTTACCAAACTGTTATCTTTGGGTTTACTTCTTCAGATAAACCATGGGATCTTCACACATTTCGGTGAGAGAAAAATCAATTCTCCCTCACACAGTTGCACAGTAGTTTACCACCCATGTTTAAACGCACAGCCTCATACTAGCTGGAATTCCAGTTTGGGTCTGTTTGGAAAATATCCTCGGTCACGGACTTCGTAGTTAGGTCTGGGGAAACACCAGAGCGACTCAATGTCCTCCCTTATGTTGGCATTCTTCAACCCAAAATGCTCCTATGTTCTTTTGCTGAAGAATGTTTAGCTGTATGTAGTGTGCTGTTTCTACAGTGTCACTTCTGTAGGCTGTTCCTTATTAAATACTTCTACTGTGTATAAAATTGTTTTCTTTTCATAAATTTGTTGAATTATTTTTAAAATATTATTGGAGAATATTAGCTTTGTTATGGGATTCTCTAGGAGAGTTGAAATTCTACAGGAATACCATTACTCTTGATTATGTTCTTCAGGAGGCTGTACTAAAGTTACCTCAAATGTTACTTAATTACTGCAATTATTTTTATTTTACTCCCTTGTATACATTATTTTCTATTCCAAAGTATAAGCCAAATACAAAAAAGAATAAGGGTTTCCAACTGGAAATTTAATATAACTAATTAATGAATTCCACTTTGGCCTTGAATTAAGAAGATTTTAAACAGAGCTGTGATTCAGCTGCAGAAAGATGTGATTAAATCATGTCATCTCTGCCTCCAGAAGAATCTGGCTGGGATCCTGCAGTGAGTGATCTGCCTGCAGACATCTGCCCCAAAACACACCCAAGGGCTTCAGTGGGACTCAGACTACTGCAGGGGTCCTGCAAGACTTGTTGGGCTGGAGAGCAAGCATGGCCAAATGAAGTTAGCATTGGGGATAAAAATGCTTGAACAGCCATTTCCATGCAGGAGGGATGTGACTCAGGTTTTGTGTCCCGAGGAGAGGTTGGGGACTGGTGACATGGTGTCGTATCTACCCATCAGGTAGTGCAGTTGGGGCAGGGGCTGAGCCTGACCGCTCCATCCAAATGAGGTTTCTGGGTCTTGCCAGAGCCAAGCCTGAGGCCCCACGACCCAGAAGGTCAAAAAATAAGCACAGCAAACTGATCAGCTGCTATCTGAGCTCAGCAGCAAAGGGCCTGGGAACTTGGGAGGAAGTCAGGTGCCTACACCCCATTTCAGCTGGCTATGTCTTCTTTTGGTTCAGCCCCTAAGAGCCTGCTGATACTATCGAGTAATGGCATTTTTATTTCAGTTTAGGTGGTAGAGGTCAACACCAGAAAACCATCTCCTTAGAGTTGGGTGCTTTTCCACCAAAGAGCGTTCCTCGTAGCTGTATTTATCTGAGGCCTGGTAGCACCAAATGTCATCGGGAGTCCCACCGTGATGAGCTCTGTCACACAGAGAGAAGAGGTGCTCAATCCCGAGAGCGCTCACCACCGCACACAGCAACGCTTACGCTGTTGTTACAGTTAATTTCCTCCTCTCTGAACCATCTAAATTCAGCAGGCATTATCTTTCTGTTATTTATGTAAATGTTTAGATTAGGTAATATTTTATTCTACAGTGAATGACACCATAATCCTCCTTATTCTTTTCCTTTATCATAAATATTTAGTTTGTTTTTAGCTTGTGGGACTAAACACAACATCATTTTCATTACTGTGAAATCTTCCCCTTTTCTTCTCCTGCAAGCATCCCTGGTCCCCTGGCAGTACTCTGCCTCCCAGAACATGCTAATATTGCTTGCATTACTGCAGGATTACCACAGTGAAGTATACACTTGGTATTATAATTCATAATGTTGCTTTAAAAGATTAACCACTCCCACAGCTGTGTCTGGTAATTACAGAGCAGACTTTTTTTTTTTTTTAACAAAGAACAGTGTGCACAAAATGACTGGCAAGGAGGTAAGTGTTCAGGGTGTGCTTTGTTTTTCAACCTCAGAGAAAACCAGATGCAAAATTGATAAAGGAGAATGAGAGTGGGTTTTAAGATGAGATACTTCAGCGTATTAGTAATTTAACAGATTTATATGAAGGAGATGGCACTGTCGGCTCCTGGAATGTCACAAACTTACACAATTGGCAATCGCCAGCTCAGATGACTTCCACAAACAAATCCAAAATAATTAATAGACCTTCTGGAGTTTTCCAGGGAGGCAAGTGTGCTGGTGAAAGAGCAATAGTTAGTTTAGCCTGTCAGGGTTCATTCTTTTTCAAAACTCCAGTCCTCCCTTGATGCCCTCTAATGGTTTTTTGAAACACCAAAATGTTTTTGCATGAACATTACCCATTGTGCTTTAGTTAAATGCATTTCGATGTCAGACATACTCCTGGTTTGAAAATGCCTGCTACCTGCCTCTTCCTGAGGAGATCTCCAGGGAGGGTAGCTAGATTGACTTTAATCGGCCAAAGACACAGGATGAGTTCCTAATGCGATAAACCGATCGAGTGTGCCGAGTCACATTAATATGTGGAAACTTGATCAGCTTTTATTAAGGGATCAGGAAACGGTTTAATTGCTGAGTGACAAGAGCATGTGTTTGTTTAATTGCTTGTTTGTGTTTATTGCAAAGCCTTGGGGAACATGGTAATTCGTCCCATTGTTGTTTGAAACTGTGGGTCTGGCACCCAAACCACTGCGCATGACAGACACTGGTCTTGTACCAAGTGTTGTTTCATCAACATTTACCATGCTTCCGTTTGGCGAGGTTGGCGGTCCCTTAGAGCAACAAAATGGGATTCTCCCTCCAGTCTATCCTCTCTTGGCTTGTCCAGAGCCAAGAGATGTGAGAAGTCACGATGTGAGAAGGTTGGGAATGATGTATGTAAATGAGGAGTCACTCACTGTCTGTTAAATGAAAGTAGCATTTAAAGGCTGCTGCATGGGAGAGCAACACTTAAAACGGATTGTTCTGTCTTTCACAGCTGGAGATGTAGTGGTTGCACGCTCCTACAGAAAACTCCTAAAAGATCTCAGAGCCTGAGGCAAAGTCCGTGAAGCTGTTGATGTCTTTCTGTTAGTTGGACTGGCCTTTGATCAGGCACTAATACATAGCGATAGCGTTTCTATACCTTTTCTGAATGGTGTTTTAGCGTAGAATTGTTCCCTGCTGTAGGATTGCAGCAGTCCTGGGGACAGATCTGCTTTCTTGGCTGGAGCTGACCAGAAGCCTTGATGGTACAATGATGCCTGGCACTCCGTGCTGGGTTGAAGTATTAGGTTTGCTGTGAATTTCCATGAAATGTCCCTGGCTAGCAGTCACTGTAAATATAAAGCTTCCTGAGATCCTAATATTTCTTTCCTCCAGAATCTTGCCTTACTTTGAAAGGTAAGTTTTCCATCCAGGAGCACCACCTGGAAACGCTTTCCTTCCTGTTTTCTCTAAATTAGCCATTTTAAATACTTTCTTGATGGGGGAGGATAAAGGGTTGCTGATGATTAGGGTTATAACTGGCTTTCCAGTTCAGTATCTGGCACAATAGAATGCATCTACTTCTGTAGAAGGAGCCTAGGTATAGTCGTATCAATATACATTACAGGCTTGTCATAACTCACTCATTTCCTATTTCAAACGGGAGGAAATATACTTGAACATATCTGTTGTATCTGTCAAGACTCCTCATTTGTCAAACTATTAGTGGTCCCTCTGTCAACATAAATAAATCTGTCCATAAATCTTGACAGATATAATCATTTGTTGCATTTGAAAGGCAAGTCTCTAACATTAGACCCCTTTTGATTCCTAACATGATTATCTCTAAAGAAAGACATTTCAGATGCCTTCTGAATCTGGCCTCTGTCAAATGATTTCTCCGCTCTTGCTGAGTTATCTACTCTTACGAAGTAAGCAAAGGCATAGTTCCTGCTGTCAACTCTCTTGAAGACCACACGAATCATTGGCATTGTAGCAGCTCTGAGGCACTATCCTGCAAGCATTTATGTTCCTGTTTGCCAGGCTAGGCTCCTGATAGGCTTATTGTTCTTTACAACTAGGTTTCTCATTCTTATTCTGAGCCATTCTTCTGGCACCAGTTATCCTTTCTTTACTTTTGGGAAGCTATCAAAGAACATTTTTTGAAGGTATTCCATCTGACGCTGCTGATCTTTCCAGCGCTGTTGTCATTGGCAAACAATCCATACCCATATAAGAGAATTAAGCCTCCGAAATGGCCATTTAAGTATGGGCTAGCATAACTTAAGATTGAATTCCATAATACCAACATGAGCTTCGCAAGCTCCCCTGCTGCTCTGGAGCACACTGAGCAGTTCCAGCCTTACAAGGCTCTCTAGAGAGATATGAAGTGACCTTTTTTCTGTGCTCGATGGCCTTATGTTAGTAATTTTGCCTGCCTGATTAAGTTAACAGTTAACCATCATTCACCAAGCTGAAATATGAAGCTGGGTCTTTGGCCAGTTTGGCGTCCCAGCAGACAGCTCTGGCATATGACCCAGAGCTGTGCACAAGTGCCAGAAGGCAACCAGTGAGTCCACAGGTAGTACGGCATCATAGCATTCCCTGCCACACGGAAAAACTAAAGCACATGCTTTTGCAAATAAGAATGAGTAAGGAGGTTGCTAGGGCTGGGTTTGTGGGAACTGAGCAGTAAGGAGTGGATCCCCAGGGAGCTGCTGCAGGAGCCAAGGTGCTTGGTACCCAAGCTCCTGTGGTGTCATGGGCATGCCCAACTTATATAGCCATGGGAAATTAGCTAGTGAATGCTGGAGGATCCCAAGTCTAACGTTTTCCCATCAGTCTTCTGACAGTGAAGCAATGAAAACTCTAGTGGTTTTCATAAAATATATTTAAAGTTCTTCATTTCCCTCTTTCATATTTCCACTCCTTGAAATCATCTGTGGTTTGCTGCAGCAAAGATTTTTAATTGACAGAATTTCAACTTGTGCTCTAAAGAGACTCATTACTTCACAGGTTCTTTAACTTCATGGGGCCTTGACGCCATGTGGGATATTTCCTGCTTTCTTCAGAGGATCCTTACCACTGAAACTAATTTTTTGATGAGCTGCAGAAGAAGCCTGTGTACCACGAATAATTATTTCAAAGACATACGCTTTTGCTCCAGACCGTATGATGGACATCCTTGTAAAAGATGTCCAGATGCAGAGTGTCAAAATGCAGCTGTTAGATAAGGTTACCATCTGAATCACAGCTCTCAATGCAGGCAGTTACTAAACAACATTTTTTTGATGGCGAGTCACAATTTAGGATATTTTGCTGGAGCAGGCAATATGCCAAAGCCATAGACATCTAGTTTGCTTGCCCACATGGTAGGCTGGGAGGGACTTCAGTCCTTCAGGGCAGGGAAGCTAGAGGAGTATTTCATTCCATTTCTGTACAAAATCTGTTTTAATTAAAATATTTAGAAATATTTAGTCAAAGAGGACTGTTGTCTCTAACCTTGCTGATAAAACACTTTAAGACTCTTGGTTTATGAAATATGTTGAAGCTAAGGAGATAAGCACCTTGCTTTTATGAGGCTGCATGATATGGGGCATGTGCTTACGAACAGAATACAAGTTCATCTGGGTTCATAGTAACACCTGTATGCGTTGATATTATTGGAGGGTCTGCAGGACTCTGCAGCCCCCGGGTGAGAGCTTCTGAGGGTCTGAAGTATGGAGGTAGATGCCTACATTAATCTACACCCCGGACTTTTGCATGTGTGCCTATCGGTGCTCCCTGTGTAACCAGCATCCACTAGATCTCCCCACTGCTGTTTTGGGTTCTCTTTCTCTGGGCCAGGAAGGATGCCGGGCCCTACAGCTTTCTTTTCTGTTGACTGGCAAGATGGTACTTTGTCAGGTAACTGCTGTTGCCACCAACTGCAAAGCTCACTGCATCTAGAGTATAATGACACCTTCTGAGCCACTTCTTTTATGCGTTAACCTACTTGGAAACAGAGGCTCATGTGCAAATTCCCTCTGTATTTTGTGAAGGCTGGAACATAAGCCAGATCTGAGCTGAATTTCCCCCTTCCAAGAGCCAACTGAATCAAAATCCCCTGATGCAGACATCCCCAAATTTTATGGGTGCAAAAGATGTCTTGATCCAAATTTTGCAGTTTGCTCCCATCTCTGCTTAAAACATAAAATGTATGTTTTTAGGGAAAAAGGATATAAACATCTTGTTCATGTTTGAGCTGAGAATGTCTTTTTTCTGTAGGCTGTCAACACAACTTCAAATGCATGCAGCCTGTCCAATCTGACAGACAATTTGCATATTTGTGGAATGCTAACGCCAAGTTACTGTATACATTTGTACATGAAAGCATTAGAAAGTTTGAAGGATTAAAGGTGGAAATGTATCCCCCTCGGCCTCGATTAAAGATCAAGACAGCACATCAATAGATGGCAGACAAATAACTGCTGCTTTGCCTTTTGGAATGGCTTAACCCAAAAATAATGAAATCCAAGCTATTTCCTAGGACATAAATAGCTGAGGGCTTTACACGTGCTAATTGCTGGAGCGTTGTTTTAGCCTTTTGAGAGTGTAATGTGGAGTCTGGCACATTCAGCATGAGCCCTCTGACACAGCGACCGTCTTTTTGTTCGGCACTAGCTGTGTGCCTGGGACACCGCTAGAGCTCTGAGGGCCACCCCAGCAGAAATGCATCAGTGTTGCTGTCTAGGGCTGCACCTTCTTCAGCTTGCTCTCGGGTCCTGGAAAGTTCTTTGAGGCCAGATGGAGGTGCTTGGCCCATACAAAAGTGACTTAGTTTGCAATGAGATGGGTGTCAGGAGGAGCAGCAGCAGGTGCTCAACGGTTTTCCATAGAAAGATGCTTCCTTGGCTGCATGCGTCAAGATATATTTTGGAGCCTGGCTCTAGACACACTGATTTGAAAATGGAGACTTTGAGTTTTAAAAACAAAATATGCTAAAGAATGGTTTTGCATGGTTCCTCCTAAGGATCAAAACCTGATATTATTTATTTTACTTGTACTAAAAAATAATCTCAGTAAGATGTTCTGCGTTGGCCAATGGATATAATTTAGGACCAGACATTGGCAGCACAGGACACAGAAAGCAGGAGCTAGTCAAATCTTTCCCCCAGTCTTTGATCCAAAACATGAATATTCCTTTGATTCAGAAAGGGTTTGGCCAGCCTTTTTCACAAACGGTTGCACGTCTCTGTGCTTTCTGGCTGGGGGAAGTGGAAGTGGCAAAGCCTCAGATACCTGGGAACCAAGAGCTGAAAACTCTCCTGGAAACTTCTCATGGTCTAACGAAATTCCCGGGCCAGCTTCCAGCCTAAGCGGATGCAGACAACCAGCCAAACTGAACCACCAAATCTGTCGAGATTCAGCCGTCATTTACAAAAGAGGACTGGGATTTTCAAGGGAGTTTGTAAGAGCTGAACACCCAAATTCCTTTAAATCCCAGTGGGACTTTTGCTCCTCTCTGTCTTGTACTCCACTGAAAATCCTGGTCTATTCTCTTCAGATATTTCAAAAACCTCAGGCAACACTTTTGTTATAGATATACCTCTCCACCAAAATTACAAAAGCACAAAATTTTAGCTGCAGTTGCTGAAATTGTGTAATTAACTTGCCTACCCTAAAAGCCCCAGGCTGCACCAAAACTCTTGACCACAGAGACCTCTGTGCTGTCACAACAGGTCTAACTCTAGGTAGCCCAGTTTGAAAACTTCAGCCTTAATGCGTTCAGAAAAAGTATGTTGTTGTTTTAAAGCATATTACTCAAACGCTGAGATGCCTTTCTACTGGGAGCAGCGTTACAAAGCTGATCTCTGCCTGGATGCCTATTACAACACGGATCTGACAACTCACATGTAGGAAAAGCCCTCTCATGCATTCACAGTTTTAGATGACCTCCATATATTTGTTTAAAAAATAATTAGGCTTGCTTAGCTTTTGTACTGTTGCTTTCTCCTTTTTTTTTTTTAAAGTAGCTTTTCCTGTAGCACTCCCAGGCCAGTACAATGCTGGCTTTTAAAAGTGATTTGTCTGTTACCAGGCAGTTTTAAACTTTTACTTCCTAAATCCTTGCAAACCAGCAATACAAGGAGACTAAAAAAAAAATCTCCAGGGGATTGTTTTTATAGTAACAGTGAAAGCTTAAAATGTTGCAGCAGCAGCCAAATTATTTTTCTTGTAGTGGAAACAATACCAACAACTGGAGTCTACATACAAAACAGTTTAAAGCTACCCATAAAAACGACTAACAAATGAGTGCTACATTTCTTTTTATCATTTACTCTCTATAAAAAGTGACAGTTTGAAGGCTACTAATTTGGCAAGTTATTTCCCCTCTATAGTCACGGTTGTTCAGTAATTAAAGGACATATAAAACATGAACATATACGTACTAGTATAGTTAATGTTTTTGTGTGGTTTAGGATGCAGTCCACTTTCTTTCTCACCCACTAATGTTAAACTAGGTAGACATATGCAAAATTTAGCCATAGGGCAAAGTTTGATTTCAGACAAAGTTTTCAAGAACATGCTCATGACTAAAGTACAAGTCCTGTTTACTTTCTGTTACACTCCTGAATTGTTCAGAATGAAGATGTCCAAAGATGTGTAGTTACCTCAGGGCATAGAGGAGTATTTCCCCCATGAGTAAACAAATTACTTCTTGAACATGGCTGAAATCAAACATTTAAAATATTATTAATGACCAATGCTAATTGTTGAGAATTTTTTAAAAAGTCATAAGTTCTATCCTTGGATAACTAATTACTTTTTAAAATCTATGACTAAAAATGGCATTTGTCAGCATCTGAGCCCCTCCATCACTCTTGAAAACGGCATTTATGCGTTTAAGACACTAACTTGGTTTTGAAATCTTTGCTTGATATTTCATCATCTATTTGCTGGCAGCGGCCTCTTCTGTACCTGCAAGTAGTAAAAACTGTATTACTACATCTGAAAGTAAAGAGCTAAAAATAATACAGGCCTCAGTCAACATAAAGGCAAAATAGAAAACCATTATTTCGAGAAACTGAAATAAGATAACTTAAAGCTCTGGCTGCAGAGGAGGAGGGAAATGCTTTGAACAGGGCTTGCAGCAGTTACTGGTCTAGTTCTGTGTCCGTCCCAGTCGGTGGTTGGGCTCCCGGCAGCTGCTGCAGGGATGTTTGGTAGGACACGTGAAAAGGTTGGGCAGATCCTTGGGGTGTTGCTGGATGTTGGCACCAAGGCACGTGCCCCACTGCGTTCCTCTGTTAGAGTGTGCAATGCAGGACTGGTTACTTCAGTAAGAACTGTTTTACCTGCCTGAAATGCTGGGGTTTCAACCCCAAGCCCCAAATCAAGGTTGACACATGGGTGATTCCCACAGCCCTTCCCAAAGGGGGGTGAGTTTCCCTTTAGGCTTCCCCCCAGGGTGGGGCCAGCCTGGCAGACAGAGCCATGGGGTAAATGAGCCCCAGGTGTCTGCAGTGAGTAACCCAAGGTCAGGTGTCCACTGAGGGATAACAGCTGGGACCCCTTGCAGGAGGGGCAGTGTCTATGTGTGAGGTGGGTGCCCTGTGTAGAGTTCCCTGTTGGGGAAGGACCTCCCGCCTCCCTGGGACTGGGCTCTACTCAGGTCTGGCTTTTGTAAACGTGGGCTGTGTGGAGATTCAGTGTGTGGCTTCCTTGGTCTTATGTGTTTGGCTTGTTGACTCGGTTGTCTCCCTTCTGTGGGAGACTGCATGTCACCATTCATTCCACCCATTGTTGGTCATGCTGTGTCATTTTTGGGGTCAGTGGGATTGATGTCGATTATGTATAATCTGACTTGTTTGTACCCCAGAGCTCATCCATGTACTGACCTTTTTGTATCAAATACAATTTGGTTATTGGTTTGTCTTTGTGCTGGCTGTGTCCTTTATGCAAGGCCTAATAATTGGCAAAACACTGCCCAAATGAGATATTGGAGGCAAGGACAAGTATTTGATATGGGGTGTGTGGCTGTAGTCTGAATTTGGTCATTTGTCCTTCAAACTCAACGTGCAAGTGCTTGTCTATTGAGTGTCCAAATAATGATATTTTAGCTGTATATTTGGAGTTTATCAGGTCCTACAGAAAGGGAAAAATTATTCATAGTCTGAAACCTCCATTAGCTAATAATTACCTACTAATTTGCATTAGTACTGGCCATGAGAGATAGACCAAAAGTCCTGATCCATAAGATTGAGATTAAGCCAATAACTTTCCAACACAAAAAATATCTTCATTCTAAGCACTTTTCAAAATGGCCACCATTACTGTGAGAAACTCTGTTCCATGTATATAAAACATAGTGGAATAATAACATCTCATTTGATTATACAAAGTAGTTTTTTTCCTTAGTGTTTTAGTTCTCAAAATTCCCAGAATACACTACATTGAAACTGTTCACTTGAGAAATTAAGTACTGTATGTGATAAGACAGTCATGTGAAATTTTTAAGCTGTCATTAAAACCGATTATAATTAGGACAAACTATATGAAAATGCTTTAAAATTGAGACCCTGGTGAATTAAAAATTAAGGGGTATATTATGTATTATCATGTTGAAGGGCAGGGATTTACGCGTGTAACTCCCATTAACACTAATGTGAGTTGCATTCATAAATCCCCATGCCTTGCGATGAGCATACACCCCCTCGTTTGTTTTCGCTGAACAACCTCAGCTTTCACAGTACTCCAACACAATACCTCTGCCTGCGGAGAAGGAGCGGAACAGCAAATCAGAAGTTTAAACTGCTTCCCCTTACAAATCTAGGCCTCCAGATAGTACCAAACGTAATTCATCTAAGCAGTAGCTGTACTCCCATGAGTAAGATTTGTTTATGAAAAGTAACAGTCACAGTCTACTCTTCCCTGCAACTCCTCCTGTGCTTTTCCCCACACTTAGTAACGAGGGGTTGGGCTGCAATCATTTTTATTATGTCTCCTCTAAATGCAGGAAGGCTATTGCTGGGGGTAGGCTTGTAAAAGCCTTTGAGTCGGAAGCCTTCAAAAGGAGCCGCGCGCACAGCAGCGTGCGATTCCCACGTGGCAAGTGGATGTGTACTGTAATGGCAGAGTACACAAGTGAAACACACCTCTTGCCCTGGTGGGGCCGTAGGACTGAGGTCTGAGCAGTGAGCAGGACCCTACCCAGTGCCTGTGCTGGCCTTCGGGTCACAGCCAGGTGAGGGGCGAGGTGCTGGGCTTTAGGTTGCAGAGCGTTGCCAGTTCACTTTCGGTTAAGTCTCAGGATAGCTGGTGCTTTCCTCATAGTCCACGTATCAGAAATGATGTGGGTTTGCATTTTGGCTATCACTGGAAGAATATATAGCCCTTGTTCTTACAGGAGAAACTGTAATAATTGAAACCTAGAAGTTGAATTTTCAGGGTTTTTTAAAATCTTGATCTGTACATAGAAATATATAGTTTTCATGTATATGGTCAGGGAGTCCATGTCATACTCTCATCATCCCATCTGCTCCTTTTTACACCCTTGGGTTTGACAATACTGATACCACTAAGGTAAGCTAGTTCATCTGTAGCTTGGGTGTTACTTAGAGTCTATTAATAGTGCTCAATAGAAACGTCCTGTCCTACTACTTTTATAAATGAACCCATACTACTTCTATTTAAAATACATTAAAAGAATAGTCGTATTGCCACACTATAGCTTACAACAAAAAAACCCTAACAAACCACAGCTCATACCTTGTACCTTTCTATGGCATTGCAAAATTGTAATTATACTAATACACTACATTCTTTACAACATATTTTCCCCAGGGCAAAATAAATAAATCTAAATAAAATAGATATATGTAGAGTCAGTACCTCTCCTATTTTATTAATTAGCACCTGAGCAAAATGTTTTTCCTCCCTGTTGCCAAGCTAGAAAAAGGACTGATGAATTTTCAAGCAAAGTAATGAATGCCAGGTTTATTTCTTTATTGGTACCTGTGGATTCTGTTGTATCGCTTGTTAACAGAGGCAAGCGGGCAATATAACTATTACATCAGGCAATAATACAGAAACCCAGGCAGTTCCTAAGCAACAGCCCAGCACTGATTCCTGCCAGCTATTCTCTAGGATTCCCTCAGACACAGTAAGTGAAGAGGAGTTGGACAATATAGTCTAATTTTGAGAAAGGAATAAAGCATGAAACTGGTGATTTTCAAAATCATATTTTTGCAGATTTCTTACCAAATCAAAAGAGCTAAAATTGAAAACTGTCAAAAACATTTCAACTCAAGAGCTGCATAAACTTTTTCTATTGTTCAGGCAGCTAAACAGACACAGCTATTTCGCTTCATACCTTGCCCACAAAAATAACGAAAAATACAAATCATAATAATAGAGCCTCTTCAGCTTGTTGGACTGAAACTGGATTTTGTGGTGTTTCCTTTTGCAGATTCACTCATCAGTTTAGCCTAAAAGTAAAATATTTTTCATCTGTTCTGTATGAATTCCACAGTCAGTCAAATCTGGATGCTGATGGGAAAATTCATAATAAATCATTCTGTTTAAGCCATATAGACTCTCTGTGTGTGTGCGCACACATAATTTTGTGTATACGCAAGATAAAAAGGTGTATTTCAAAGCAATGTCACTCTCAGATGTCACTAGCTGATACAGTTTCTTTGCCTACACGTTGCATATTGTAAAAAGGACATCTGCTTTATATATAACTGGGGATTCAATGAAGCAGCAAAGCTGGGATCTTTTTTATTATCCATAACTTTCCTTGCAATGGACCAATCCAAGCTTGGACTCTCTCAATATTTGGAGAACATTGTTTCCACTCTTTGGTTTAGTCCAGTATGGCACTCTGTGTTAAGCTCAGGTTTTGAGCCAAACTCCTGTGAAGGATAGCGCTCTTTCATCTAAGTATGAATAAAGTCCTTTCAGAAAACAGTTTATATTTAGAATAAATAAGAACAGACATACATGCACATACACTTACGGACCCAAATGCACACACTACCAGGAGCACAAACATGAACAAACAAGAAGAAAATTTTATAAACCAGATGTTCTCTGGGTTTGAATGCTCCATTGGTTTCCATACACCATGTAAGGTTCTGGTCTGCTAAGGGAGTAGAAGTTCGACATAGAAGCTTTCAGTGCTAACAATTATACCTTGCTTGGGACGTGGGAAATGGTGGCTTTCTTCTCTGAAGACTTTTACATTTTCTTTGGCCAAAAAGGAAAGTATTTTGGCCCATAACTCAAATGTCTCAACAGAGAATTTAGTTTTGGAAATTTCCTCGGGTTTTTTGCAAAAAATCAAACTCGTTCACCAGAGCTGTGGCTGCATGCCTCAAGCCTCTTGTTATCTGGGCTCATCTCCCCACTTCTTGTTTTCCAGCAGCACATTAAGAGTGTGCAAGATGGAAATACCACACTTCTGGGCACTGCGGGGTGCGAGGCTGTAGGGGCAGGAGGCATCCAGGCACCTAGGCGGTGGCTGCCACCAAGGGACCAATGCAGTGCTTGTGGGTTTTCTCTTTTCTCTACCAAGCTGTTCCAGCTTTCAGGTGTTAGATATTTTTCAAATAAGCAATGAACTATGGTTTGAGAAACAGACACTTTCTGCTCCCTCAATGGGGAAGAGAAATATGCATCTCAATGAAAACCCTATTTTCTATTAAAAACCAGTTTTGGTGAAACAAAGTCACCCAACCATACAACTCAGTCCACACAATTTCAGCGTGTGTCCATCTGCCTCTCCTTACCCTCCTCTCCCAATCTCCAAGCCATTCCCTGCCTGCCTGATATGAGAATTAAATCTCTAAGAAGTATGAATGCCTTAGCTTTAACAGAAAGCCAGGTTACTATTCCTAGCATGGAAAGTTAAATGAAATCATGCTGTGGGTGAATTCCTATTGATTTCTTCAGGATTGATCAGAAACATTTGTCAAACTTTTGTTTTCTTTCTGTCCTACATCTTCTTTAGACACATAGTTAAACATACTAAGGAACGTTTACATTTTAAAAACGTGTTCTAAGGTCTTTATATAAACATACATGTAATAAAAGTGACTGGTGATTTATATTATCTATATACATTCAGAAACTTTATTTTC
Organism: Athene cunicularia; assembly: GCF_003259725.1. Classification (NCBI taxonomy): domain Eukaryota; kingdom Metazoa; phylum Chordata; class Aves; order Strigiformes; family Strigidae; genus Athene; species Athene cunicularia. The sequence continues at coordinate 8,578,967 of NW_020799116.1, forward strand.
TAAGCCAGGGTTTTAAAAAATAGGTGCTTAAATTCGGACACCTAAGTCTATGTTTACAATCTCTGGTTGCCTGATTTTCAAACATGTTAGTACTCAGAAACTTTTTTTTCTGTTACTTAAGGTGCCTAGAAGTTTTGGACAAAAATGACATCGGGCTGTTTTTCATCTACTAGAATCAGAAAGGAAAAATTAAGGATTATAAACACACAAAGGATGTAAAGGCAAAAATAAGAAAACTATAAATCCAGAGTTTTTCTTCACATTTAATTGAAGAAAATTATTTGCGTTGGTATAAGACACATGAGTACAATCTAGCAGATTTATGATTGCTAATGCTCTCCTTCAAAACATTTGTCTTTTCTCTTTTAGGTTCACATTGCGGCCTCCAGTTCCAAAAATGTGTGTGCGCTTCTGCACCTAATGTATATGCATATTCAGTGTGACTGCATATGGAAATGGAGCATCCATGCCAGCAATTTTACAGCTAACAGGCTTTTTGCATGTGCGAGTCTCTGAGGGTTCTGTGCTATTGGGGTAATTGTGCATGTAAATCCAGCAGGCAGTCACACACACAGAGCTATAACCTGTACAGCTGCATTAATACTTTTTTGTTTTTAAACCAGCTAGCAAAATCAAGTGAGAAAAATGCTATGGTTTTAGACACCTGGACCTTGAAATAATAGTAATAGAAAACCCCCCAAAACTGATTCTGGATCTTGAAATGAAGTGGTTCAGCTTTCAAAAACCTGCCCCTGCGTCCCCCTCATAAACACAGGTCACTCTTGCATGTAGGCACTGTTAGATTTGTGTTTTTAATTACAAGCAAATAAATTTTTGAGGCAGTAAACATAAACTGATGCTGCTCTAAAATCTAAACAGAGAAAATATTAAAAAAAAAAAAAACCAAACCACACTAGGAAGAAATAAATAAAAACATAACAAGAAAAAGTTAGTGGAGCAGCTGTGTAAATAATATGAACAATGTTAAAGAATAAAAGGAAACTGCCAGAGCCACATGGGATGAGGAGGGAGCCTAAAGTCACCGATGGCTGTAACTAGGCCTTGCTTGTTGGTTGTGCCTGTTTTTTTCTGCCAACTCTAGGTCTGCCTTAGAAGGCACTTTCTTGAAAGGCACCAGAAGAAAGGAAGGAAAATGAGGTTATCCCGTAAAATAATCTACTACCATTTGGTAAAGGCACAGGAATAGACAATGAAGCAATGGTTTAATATTAGGACTAGAAGCTGCATGAAGTAATTAGCTGAACATTTACATCATTCATCGGTGCAGAGTAAATGTTGAATTGTGTTGAAGTCAATGAAACACTTCAATGGTTTGACTGCAGGCTTTGCTGAATGACACAGCTTGTCCGTGAGAATGCTCTGAACCTCAAACACTGAGCTATGTCTGTGCACCAGGAGCTCCAGATTTGGAAGCCGGCAAGATAAGAAAGGCATCCTCTAACGTCCTGAGGGCAAGGGACATGTGGTTTTGGACCTGGTGGGTGAGTTCTTCATTCTTCATCTGAATTTTGTAAGTTTTCAAGGCCTTGAAGATAAACTGGGATCAGCAGAGAAGAAAAACTAAATCAAGTCATGCACATGTTCTCACTGTTGCTTAGAAGTTACATATAATAATTCAGTAATACAAAATACCCCAGTTTAGTCTAACTAGAGATCTGTTGCTTGGATGTAAATTAATTTTTGAGACTGTGCTAAAAGACAAGGTGCTAGTAAGAAATTATTAATTTAGTTCTAATATTAATGTCAGGTATAATCCTTACTTTGTAAATGAATGCAAGGCTTCAAAAAAGAGCCAGGGATGCTCCGTCTGGAGAGGAGCTCCATATTTCTCTGCAGAAGCCCAGGGCAAGGTTGAGGCCATGCTGCTTTGCAGACATCAATGTGCTTTGGTTGCCACAGAGATCAAAACTACCTCTAGGGCTCAGGAATCTCCATGTGATTTACTCTGGTATTTGTGATATTACTGTGTACGAGAGATGGAGTTTTGCAATGCTGATACCTGACCACAGTGTGAACTGGATCGAGACCACAAGCAGCTCATTTCCCATTAGAGCAAGAAGCAGTTTTCTTTACAGAGAAGAACACAAGTTCCATGTGGGCTGGATGTGAAAGGTGTGGAAAGGCTGGGGAATTGACCAACAGTTCTCTTGGCAATCACATCCCTTAACAATCCTCCTGCCTTTCCAGCAACAGGGCTTTGCAGCAATAAACTCACCTCCCAGCACCAGCCCAAATCCTGCAGTGTAGCCAAGGTTGGTATTAAACAACCAGCCTGAGCTGACACTGCTCTTCAGCTCATCGCAGCATCCACTCGGTGCAGTACAGTTGCTCTGTCACGTACCTGAGCTCACATATAGCCACAGTCCCACCAGTGCAAGCCGAGATATGGCCCTGCTGTTACCTTGGCAAAGCAATAACCTACATAAATGTATACTGAAATTGTTTTGCTGTCCTGCCACAGGATTATGATTATTGTTGGTACATGCTAAGCACCATGAGCCGCGGCTGGGCTAAAAGTTGTACCAGAACAGAGTTACTAGCCCATGGGTATGACTTACTAAAACTGGCAAGGAGCCAACGCTCTGCTGTAGATCTGCTGGAAGGCAGAAAAGAAACCTGGTGAAGAACAGTCTGAAAAGACTCCCTTTGTGCCAGTATGCTAAGTAGAAAGTCACTGCTGAATACACGTGGGCTAGATCCAAAATCTGTTTAACACTGTGGGAATTTTTGCACTGACTATGATGGCCTTTGCTGCAACCCATGGGCTCTGACCTTCCATATCCTCTGCAGCTGTACAGACATCTTTGTGCAAGCGAATTGGGTACATTTTTAAGCATGAAATTACCTGCAAGTGCTCTAGAACTGATTTGTGACAGTGACATGAACAAATCAAGCTACAGGACAAGATCTGAAACATCTACAAGGTAAGCCAGAGGCCAAAACAAATGTAAAGAGTTAGTGTGGAGAATTCTGTAAATAGCAAGAAAAGGGAAAATTTTCAGGCCAGTGAAATCCAGGGGAGTGGGACAAATACTGGCATTATATAATGCCAACGCACGTGCATGTTACGAGATGCAAAAACTTTTAGGAACAAGGCCAAGCTCACTAATTGTTTTCCAGTGGACTCATCATTCCCCGCACAACTGCCCATCCACTGACATAGCTGTGGTCCTCAACCTGTTATCTTCCCTTTGCTATCATATTTTCTGCTTAAAGGTGGTGGCAAAATTGCTGTACCACCTCCTTCAGCAGTCGGGAGGGCTCATGCTGGGGGAAGGCAAGTGTTTGGAAATCAGTGCCTAAGAACTGAATGCTCCCTGTATGAATTCTTTCTCTGCTATGAAACACCTGAAGCCTGCCTGGTGACTGCTCCATTTCCTGAACAAGGGCTGTGGAGAGAGGGGAGCCAATGCAAACTGTGCTCCGGCAGGCCTGAACTTTTAGAGGGTTTCTAAGGAAAGTCCAACCAGCACAAATGAGAGCAGCCTTGTGGGCCCTGGCCCTCACTGCCCGCTCTGGGCACTGCCACAGTGCATGTATTCAAGGATGGTCATGCTCTCTTTCACTTTTAGGTAATGCTGTTGACCCAGTGCCTGGGCCACCTTGGTGAGCTTGCAAAGCATTCGCTGTTCCTTTTCAATCATGATCCCATATCCCTGGTTCGTTAGGATGTGGGCAAACACTTAGTGTTACTTTTGCACGATTGATTAACTGCAAGCTATATCCTTCCTCAAATTTCATCAGGATTTTCTCTGGTTAGTAGATGCTTTATTGCCCTTATTATGAAGTGCAGTTGCTGTATGATGTCAGATAATAGTTACATTGGGGTTTTAGTTTTTTTCAGTCTCCTTTGCCAAGTCTGAGTTACTTGCTTCCTGACTGAGTTGATTTGCTACCTTAATTTTTAGAAAATATTATTTTAGTAGCTGCATGACTTTATGTGTGTGGGCATGAAAACAAGTAAAAATTAATTATATTTCTAACTGAAATCTATCTATCTATTTAAATATGTGTATAGTAGATGTCTATTTAATAGGGCAATGGTGGTCCTATAATTTAATTACAACCTAAGTTATCTGGTGTTCTAAATTTCTGTCCCATCCTGCATCAAGAAGACCTAGAATACTTACAGAAAGCTAAAGCACCTCCATGTAGCTTTTACTTGCTAATAGCATTTCTATCATTGCAAGATCTGGCAAGACAGTCAAACACCATGTTTTCCCAAAGGTATGTGAAGCATGCAGAGCTGATGGAAAGATTAACAAATTTTCTGTGGAAGGAACGTACATCTGCTAGGGTGAGGAGAGCCTTCGCTGATGTGCCACTTGCAAATGCATATGAACCCTGTAATAGGTGCGGTGGTTTTGCTCAACAGCTGCAATCTTTTCGTTGTACCTCTTTTGTTGAATTCAGATAAAAGCACTTCATCGTCAACAAATCTAATATCTGTTCTTGTCCCACTCGAAAGGGTCAAATGAAATTTCCCACCAGCGAACAAAAAAATCTGAAGCTCCCTAGTAAGTTTGGGTGGCAACATGCCAAAAAGGAGGGGAGGAGAGGTAGTGTCTCGGTGCCTCGGCAGAGCAATAACGTCAAGAAGCACAAAAAGCTTGCACAGAGTCATGCGGCAAGAGAGGCACAGATAGCAGGGCAGCCAGATGCGAGCTATGAAATCGCCTCCCTCCTGAGCTGCAGATCCTCCTCCTCAAAGACTCCCATTCAAGAGATCAGATGAAGCTATTGGGGTTGCTGTCTCATGGTGGAGGAGGTCAAGAGGCAGGGGTGCTCAGGCTGGAGTGGGAGCCCACTGAAGGAGAGGAAAAGCCTCTTGCTGACCTGAGGGCCATAGGCAGTATTTCCAGTGTACCTGGTTCTGCAGAGAGCAAAGGTTCAGGAAGCTGGAGGGGAAGAGAAGATGGAAACTCCTCTCTTAATCTCTCTCCAGTTGTGTATTTTCCAGGGTGCTGGCTGGACCCTCTATGCCATATTGGGAGAAGGACTTAGAAGATTGCTTACTTTTATAGCAACAGTACCAAACGGTTATAAAAACGCACACAAATCTTCAGCAGAGTTGCATCTTATGTTACTGTGTCAAAGACATTTCAGTCCTTTACACCAAATGCAAAGTCTAGATTTCTAGCAGCCGAAGGGCAAAGCAGGTATGAGTTGGCCCATTCAGATGCGCACCTAAGTGCCTGTAAACATCTTGCTGGGTCAGAGCTTCTCTGCTAATGAGCCACACGTGCCAAAGTGTCCATTTCCCAGAAGTCTGTGCTTTGCATGTTCTCTCAAGCATCTGCAGCATCAGTGCAAGGTGTTCCTATTTGTCTTAAACTAGCCATTTCTCCTACTGTCACTGCAGAGGCAACTCCCCCTCCACTGCAGAAAACAAGTTATCCTGATAGTGGCAGGTTGTAGCCCAGCTCACCAGTGACACAGTCCTTGGGCAATGCTTCCTGATATCTTCCTATATCCAGAGCCTGGAACAAAAGCCCACAGAGAAGTTAGAGACCAGATATGATTAATAACGAGACCATTTTAATCTTTTAAGATAAAGCTATTAGGTACCTATAAGCTCTTCTTTGCATTACTTGCACAGGCTATGGAATAATAACACAAAGGGAACTGCTGCACCGTAGACTCGGGGAAAGCCTGTGGCCTGTTGAGGGCAGGGGATGGAAAGTTAAGGCACAAAGAAGGAAGCACTGTAATGAAAGAATGTGGAGTAGCTCATCACTAACACCCTCTTCCCATATCAGCAATCGGACTCAGTTATGAGAATAAAAGGGACCTTGGCTGCAAATGACTTAGGGCAGCATAAATATGTATTATGAAATTTAGGCTCAGACATAATTAAATGCCATTTGTCAGATCTATGCTTGTTTTTCATCTCATTTGAGTTTTACAGAATGAATTAACTAACAAATGTGCTTCCGATTCTACCATAACAAATCATTTCTCAGAATGGTTGCCTCCAAGCAGCAGCAAGCGAGTGACTGGGGGGAGTGACCTTCTGCTGTGAAGTTGTCACGTTCCAGCAGAGCCCTGAGTGGCAATGACAGCCTCAGTAATGGGGAGCCCATAGTGGCCTGGCAGTCTTGTTGATAACTTGTTAATTTATTTAGTGCAGTGGTGCAGAGGTGAAGATCTGGAGTAAAGGGTGGGGTGGGCTGAGCCTCAGGGTTGAAATATGTAAATATTCAGGTTTTGAGTAAAAAAAAAATAGTTCCTGTTCATTGTCACTATATGAGGTTGGTGACAGGTGCCACTGGCAAGAAAATAGGCAAATGTTTGTACCAATGCAGGTTTCCTTAAAAAAAAGGATAACGGCAAATATATGGTCAGCGTTGGGTAATAGAGCAATGAATGCCCCTCTCCTGGTCATGTGAAAGCACATTTAGGGCACACCAAGGGACTGTCATTCTGAGCTGGGAGAGTCGTACGACGAGAAACAAATGGTCTGTTTGCCTTTGACAGGCAAAAGGGAGAAAGAGTTAAAGACCATAGGTGAAAAAATCCTTTCACTTCAGTTATAGCTCAAAGAGTTATCTCACTTTGTTACATGACATTACAGTGAAGGTTATTTTTATGTTTAGTAAATTATTATAGCAAATGGACGGATTTGTTAGCTATACCTTAGCTATAGTTTCTGAGTGTTAAGAAGTGCTCAGAAGTTGGTGGGTGATGCACACTTTAAAGGATCTGATGTGTTCTCCAAGAGACAAGCTCCTTCTTGACACCAGATCCATTGGTAATGGCACAAAATGGATACCCAGAAATCTTCTGTTTGGACAGTCTCATGCATTGTCCCTAGCAGGCGGCTTTCTGCTGTTGCATTCTTCATGCTACATAGTTCATAAATTTATGAAAGTTATTCATCATATCAGGCTAATGAAAATATGCAACAAATACTCCAAAGAGAGCTGGAAAGCAACACGGCAAACTGGTAAGTCAAACAAATAAACCTGGTAAGGGTCGTCCTCTATACAACTCTGCAGAGTTGATCCTTAAAATATCTTGAAGAAGATGGGGTAGAAAGTATTTAACAAATAATGTGCTGTCATTTGAAAAACAAAACCAGATGGTGGTGTTATTGTATCCAGTGACTTAAACATAATGCCATGTGTCTGCAAGAAAACAATAACCCCCACACAGCACAATCCTGTAAACCTGAAGTCATAACACTGCGGAGTTCTCTTATGAATGAGAGGAAAGAAACACTGGTGGCAAGTGTTGGGTCTCAACCATGAGCACAGCCCTTCTCATGGCAGGCTGAGGAGAAAAAGTTAATTTTCCTCCTCTCCCTTGAGGAAAGAAGTGCTCCAGGCTGTCTGCAGGCACCCCAAGCTGCTGTCACGCTGTCCACGTGTGCTGCCTCATAGGTGATTGGGAAGCCTGTTCGTCTTTTTGCTCTTCACAGGCCCGGCATGTATTGCTGCAAGTGAGCTGTGTCCTGCAGCTTCTGCAGGATTTGGAGCGTACATGGGACATCTCCGCTCTTGACCTCAATATGTGAACGTGCACAAGGAATTTCCCCTGAACATTTATTATCCATGGTACCATAGTCAACAGTTTGCTGGGTAACTGAGCAAATTTATTTGAACTCTTTATTTCCCAGGTCTTATTTTTCTAAGGAAGGCAATAAATCAATGACAGGAAAAGTACTCACCAGGCAGAAATTGGGTAGCTCCATGATTTAATCAGCACTGATTAATGCCGGTCGGGAATCTATCTCTGCATTTCTCTGGAATACATTTTGGAAAGTCTAGTGGTTCCTAGTAGAGTTTTGCATGAAAAATTAAATTTCTTTCTTATGCTAGTCTCTCCTTAACTACTAAGCTCCTTGAGGCTTACACCATCTCTCCATGACCATATGTACAGGTACTACGTGGACCAGTGCTCCCTTGAGAGATGAAGCCCAGTGGTCACCAGTGCCGGGTCCGGGTGACAGGCAGCGGAAAGTCACCAACAGCCGGGTAAGACACTTCTCTTCCTCTCTGGCTGTAACGAACTGAAAATGCCAAAGATACTCCAGAGAAAAGCAGCCAGAGGTAGGGATGGGGGAAGGAGCTGCGTCAGAAACAGCTTTTCTTCTGTGGGGGGTGGAAGAGGAGCCGTGACTCCCGAGGAAGGTCAAGGCCGGCCAACGAACAACCCGGGCAAGAAAGCCCCAGACGGATAAACAAACCAGACATCTGGTGAGATCCCGGCATCGCTGCAATCAGTGAGGTTTTGGCACCGACTTTGACACTGCCAGGATTTCCCTTGTAATTAGCAGCATGCAGCCTGTCTGGGGAGGATGTTCCCTCCGGAAAGCTGCTGGAACCAGGCTGCGAATCGAGCTTAATCTCTGTGAAGCAAAGAATAACACCTAGTTAGTCTCTGCCCCGCCAGTATGAGAAAAATGCTAACTTGAACTCAACAGATACTAGATGCTACCGATAAATTGAACTAATGTCTGGCTTGGTTGCTGCCAAGATTTTTTAAGGTGCTCACAGTGGCTAGTGAATAGCTCCCCAGAACAGCACTGGAACAGACTGGGAGCAGCCACACAAAGGGATTCAGAGCTTGATATGTGGCAAAAAGAGACTAAACCTCCAAGCATGGAGAAGTGTTTGTGTACCCTTCTTTAGCACCAGCAAGTTAGGTGGGCACATACGAGCCAGGCAAATTAAAAGTGTGTGGTATAAGGTTCAGATTGATAAAACCATCAACAGTAATACATGTTTCAGTTTCTACGCTGGTCCAGCCACTTCCACAGTAGGGTTTGTCTTTTTTAAAAAAAGCAAAATAAAATGGTGTTGTTAAAGACCTTAGCTACCTGTATTTGAAGATCGTTGTCTGAAAAGATGAAAAACATACATTTTCATTTCATTTCAGATTAGCATGGTAAACAGCTAGATCTGTTCTTTCAAGTGGAGCATTCAGCTCCATTTGTTAGCTTTGTTGCTGATATTTCACCTCTCTTTTATTTACTTAACATAGTTTGACAAGAAATTTTCAGTGAGTTAATATATCTACATGAAAGACTGGCTTGGGGAACAAGTCTAGAGGTTTCAGTGGGACAAAATCAATTATTTACGTCTTTGTCGTTTTGGTCTGCCACCATTCCACAGAAAGCATTTGGAAGAGCTACCCAACCACCTGAACTTTTTTGGTAGAAAAATACATTATATTTTTAGGAAAAAAAAAAAAAAAGTGTAACATTAGTGTAAATCAGGATTGCAAGCATTTCCCCCCCAAAAAAAATCAAATCACAAGTGATGGAAGCTATCACCCTGTAAAACAACACCATCTCCCCAGCCAGGTAGGATGGTCCCTGCTGCAAGGGAAATTAGAAAATGTTCCTGTTACTTTTTATCACACAAAATTAGACAAACTGTATAGAAGTCAGTTTTATTTCTCCTGAGCAGCAAGGTAGAAATGATCCTTACACAGCAACCAGCTGGTGCAAGGAGTTTCTGAGGCTGAACTAAGGCAAGTGATGGAAGACACCTACATTTTTCAATAAATATTGGAAAGAAAAATTGCTTGTCTGTGCTGGATGGCTCAAATAGATAAAACAGAGCAGTTTCTCATATATCCCATTCCAGCTCAGATCAGCACTCATACCCTGAAGAGACCCAAGTCACTGGAGTTTTCTCTGTTTCAGTGACATATGATGGAACCATGTCCAGCATTAATCTAAACAGCACTGTAACCAAAGGCTGTCAGGCTGCAGATACAGCTGTGCAGCTCCAGCTCCTGCATCACCATCACAGTGACAATGGGAAGTTTGTACAACCTGAGAGCACTTTGTCAGAGGTCCATGAGAGAGGATAAAGAATATGAAGAAAGGCATAAATATATAAATAGGGTAGAGAAATGAGAGGGAATGGGTGGTGATTTTTAAGAAGTAAATAGAGAAGCCAAAGTATAGTAAAAACTTACTTACCCAAAGAAAAAAAAACAGGCCTTCATGATGTTCCTGTAGGAGTCTAGGTGAAATCTCCCAGTCACTTTGATGGTGGAGGATCAGGTCCTTAGGAAAAGAGGGAAGTTTGGACATAACAAAAAGAAAGAATGTGCTGCAAAGTGAAGGAAAAGAAGCGAGTGGTGCCATAGAAAAATAATGACTTAGTAGCTGGTAGGCAAAGTTGTCATCTCTGCACACGTCCAAGGACTCAAGTATCCCACTACTCTGGCTGAGGATTTGCTCCATTAATAATAAGAAATAGCAATTTAAACTATGGCTTTTTTCATTGTGTTTTATATAGGTTTGGGGAATACGTTATCAAAGGCTCCAATTCTGGCCAAAGTCCACAGGCATCATCACCTGTGGTCAGGCCCTGGATAGAGAGATCAGAGCTATCTTTGCGTAGTCTACCACCAAAACCAGATCAATCAGAAGTAACTCAAAAGGAAATATTCTACAGGGAACAGATGAAGATGCATTTAGAGGAAATAATCCCCATTCAGGATGCCATTATTAAAAGAGAGAGATAGCTATCAGAGCTAAGATATGTCAGGGTAACCTCATTGACATGGGACTGGAGAACTTCTGCTGTAAAAGCAGGGAAACTAGGTCAGTGCTTTTTGAAGAGAGGAAAGCTCGGGTGGACATCATTATTTTATATACGATTCTAAGGGGAATAGCTAGGAGAGATGTCAGAAAACTAGTGTCAAATACAAGAACAAATGGACAGGCTCTAAGAAAGGGAAATGGAGAGAAACTAAAGGAGGCTCGAGCTCAAGGGATATAAACATTTCTGTACACACTAAGTAGTTGATGCAAGAACTGAGTTATAGAAAGGGCTAATAAGAGCAACCAATAAGGATCTGGAAAAGGAAAAGCTTTGTGGGCTGCAGCCACCTGAAAGCAGACAAATCCGTTTCTTGTTCTTGGTCTGTCCCAAGTTTCAATCTCAAAATTACTTCGAGATTCACATATAGTAAATCTCTATGCAAGCGCAATAGATTGAAGTGACAATTCGGTTTATCACTTGAAGATAAAACTCAGAAGAACATTTGCCTTCTAATTCTATTAATATAAATGTAATTACAAGGGCTAATTCCAATTCAAATGATAACTTATAAGGGTTGGTGGAGGTAGCAGACTACCGAGAAAGAGATGATGCTGGAATCCCCAATCCTTACATTTGATCAATAGTTCAGCGTTAATAGACTTTATTTATGAGTTGGAACATATGGTTTGAAAATGAGCCTAATGATTAGGTTGCATGTGTATAGACACACACTTCTCTAAGCACTCAAATATTTGAATGTTTCAGTTGTCTCTAAAAGAGAAAAAAAAGCCTCTGTGTGGTGTTGTAACAGATTAAAATAGTCTTCATTTCCAAAAAAACCCAGAATGCTAACTATCATGCAAGTGCAAGCACAACTTTCAGAATATGCTGCTTTAAACACAGATCATACCAGTACTCTTTGTTCTAAGTATCTGAGATGTATACTAGTCACTAGGAAAAAAAAAATATTGAGGTAATAGCCTGGGGCAAATGGAATTTGAAAGGAGAGGAGAGTCAGTGGACTGTGTAGTCTAGGGCTTTTTTAGTGAATTTTCTTACATCTTCTGAAATTTAAAGGCAGAACTTCATCTGGTAGAAATAAGCATGGCATTATTGAAGCTGATGGAGCTAAGCTATGGATCTGGTCCCAAATACGTATTCTAATACATATAAAGAAGAAAACAGGAAAAAAGGGTAGCACAAAAATAACGGATTCAACAGTCCCATTGAATATGGGTCAGATTCTGAGATCCTGTAAAAAATGTAATGCCAGCCCTATTTCTTGGGAATTTTCCTTGTTTAGAGCAATACATTTTTTCTGGTCTGACGGATGTCACAAACATTCCTCTCTTCTAGCCCAATAGTTAAAGAAGAGATATTTTGTAGTGAAAGTGTGAGGAGGAAAGAATCCAAGTATGCTGTAGCTCTGTCCCCTTCCATTCTGCTCAGTGGTAGCAGAAATGTACCCGCGCCTTACAGATCATAAAAATCCATGGTAACGAGATCTCAGAAATTTGGAGTTCAGCAGAGGATTCAATATGCAGATTTCGAAAACTTTCACAGTATCCTCAGATCAATTTTGAGCTGCCAGGTTATGATTCTGAGATGAACTGGCCCATCTCTACCACCGTTATAGCCATGAGACGTTGATGCTGACACGGAACCAAAAATTTGTCATGACGCTGGGAAAGAGCAAGGAACACAGAAGTGAGTGCTACTGATCAAAGCAGATGAGAGTCGGGAATGTTTATACAGGAGATGCAACCTCACACACATACCTCGTCAATCTGAAGCCATCAGAGTTAATATGCTGTCTATTAAAATTTGTTCAAATACAGCACCTGTCATAGCACGTACAGGAAAAGTGTTTGTTAGGTCAATGTCACACAAGAAGAACGAGGTGTAGTCGAGGGGATCTAACCCTGGATGGCTGGGAGTGGGTGCGTAGACTAAGCAGTGTTATCTGTGCACTTGTCTTCTAGGCATCAGACCCCAGAGGTTATGGCACTACGAGGGCTTTAGTTTTTCTCCATTATGATAATTTCTCTCAATCTTAATAATATTTCAATGTCTGGCATGCTTTAATATTTGTCTTCTAGTAGTACTCTTCTAGGAAGGGGAATGCAATGCTTGTGTTTTACTGATTGTCTGCAGCAGGGATGAGATTGGAAACGGGTTTCCTATAGCCAGAGCTCTCCTGTAGCTCAGGGCTCTCACCATCCCCTTGCACCCTCGTGGCTCGGTGCTCACAGGAGCACGAGGGGCAGCATCCTGACAGCACAGCAGGCACACGCTTAGTACCACTGTGCTAATACTGCGCTGCTGTTTTGGTAGCACAGGTAACAGTAGTATCAGGAATACTTAATACTGTACTGAAGAAAATATGACAGCCAATGAGTTTTCGCTAGGTGCTTGAAACAACATGCCATTACCATAGCAGCTGGGCACTCTGTGGGAGGATCTGTCATTTCTGATTCATATACAGGCTATCGCGAAAGATTACTTGTATTATTGTGTGTCCTTAAGCAATAGGAAAGCAGTGGATTTGTATTCAGGCAGTCCCAAATGTCATTGTTATTGTCAATGCCATTGTTGTCTACTTTAATCTGAACTTTGAAAGCTCGCTGCACATAACAGATAGTTTCAGAGCAAGCCCATGTTCTTAATGAGTATATGAAGTTACCGTTGCTTTAGTTTATTCTAAGTGTTGAACCCAGCATGGGATCTAACCTGGAATAGTCATCTTGAGAATATTGCGGTGGAAAGTAGAGCGTAGGATTTAACATTGGAAATTAGAAGTTGATCCTACTTCTTATACAAAATTGAGATTGACAAAATTGAGGTTTATCTACATAAACCTTTAAACAAAGATGTGGCTCTGAATCAAAATTAGGGAACTGGAGAAATGAAGTTGAGGATTTTGTTCTCTTAAAGGAAACTTGCCCAGCAAGCCTGTGAGGAGAAAGAGCTGCCACAGCAGAGAGTTAAGCACAGATGTTAATGGAGTCCCTTCTTTTTCTGAAGGTCAATTTTGAATAAATCAGGATTGTTTAAAAATTACAATTATTGATTAATTAAATTTATACTTGGAGATTAGCCCTCTTAGTTCTGAAGAGTTTGTACACCAAATTGGTAGGAATGACCAACTGAAAGAAAAAAATGTCATCATTTCATTAACTGCTGTTCAAATTGGCGCTGGTGCTAGCAATGGGTTTAGAGGTGTGTTCCCCACAAGAACAAATAAAGGGGCGATCACAAGTCTCTCTCTGCACTGAAATTCCATAGAGCAGCCTACCCTGTGTCTGACTATAAAGAGCAATATGTCCATCTCCATAATGTGATCCTCAAAAGACAGAGTGAGATAGTTTCAAAGTAGTTTATGGGTCCAAAAGTCCAACAGCAAAATGCACAAAGCTGAGTTGCAGGGCTATACAAGCAATTTCTAGTGTTACAGGAACATAGCTGAAAGTTATCTGAACAGGGCTTAAGTCTGAAAGAGAAACTCTCGGCGTGTAAACCATGAGTATCTAGGTACCTACTACAGGAGGTACATCAGGAGATTCACATCGCACCAGCTCGCTCCGGGCCAGAGCTAACGCGGGAGGAGGCAGGATCGGGCCCTTTGCCTGTGGAGGGGAACTAGCTGGAAGAGGGAAAAGGGACGATGTTCAAGGCAATGCGGTACTGAACTCGGGGGGCTGAAGGTGAGCGAAATAAGAAATGAAGGGGCACCATGTTGGCATGAAGTGATACACTGTCACAGGCAGCTCCCGAGCTGATCCCACACTTAAAAATAGATTGACATTTATCCAGGAGGTGAGTTTGTTATTCTGTAACTACAGCATTTTCTATTATGTTTGATAAGGGAAAGAAGATTGGATCTTGGTCAGAAATATAAAAATTCGTCTCCTAGCAGGGGATAATAGCAGGAGAACAGGGGCAGACGACAACGGCAGATTTAAAAGAGCTCCGTGCAGTCCCTGGCAAGGAAGATAGTTTCGGTGCTGGGCTGAGATGTCGGGCCATGCTCAGGGCTGCGCCACCCCTGTGGTACCCAGGCTGGGGGTGTCCCCCGGGCAGCAGCCCCAGGTTCTGCCCTGCTCCTCTCCCCTCTGAGACCTGGGTCACTCTGGGCAATTTTTGCTGAAAGCCAACTTAATATCACACAGAAAGACATTAGAGCAAGAAAAACAGGGCCAATGTGCCAGTAAGACCCCAATCTAGGGGAAGTATTGGGGTGCAATTCGGATGAGGACTGTAGTGTGCTGTGCACAGCGTAAAGGAGGTGTTAGTTGTCAGGGGGGGAGAGGGGGTGTACACACACACATAAATGTGCAACATATCCCTAGACAGGCATGACAAATGTATGTACCGCCTGGCTTTTGCAATTGCACAGTAGGCAGTGTAAAAACCTTAACTTTCTGCAAAAATCCAAAGCTCTTTTGTTTCAGTGTCTAACTGTTGATCTAAAATGGGAGTTCTTGTTTTCTAATTCACAAAGCTTAAAAGATCGCTCATTTTATATTAAAATGATAGCCTTTGCAAGAGACCTTCAATCTAATTAAAGCCAGGAGATTAGTATCCCTTAGAATATTTGCAAAGCCTGCAATGGGAAGTTAATGAAATGTGTACACTTTTATAAAGCTTTAATTTTTAATGAAATAATTCAGGACATGGACCTTGCTCCTCTGCCTTACCTGCTTTGTCCAAAACAGGGACAGTTTACAAACAACTCGGAGTTTGGTGGTGAAGAAAACAGAGGATAAGATAATCAAAAGGCTTCTTTCTAACTACCGCAAGCCTGTCTTTTCTCTCTTCTATCCAACCTGAGAATTTCAGTATTCCTGATTAATAATAATGAATGAGAATGTAATTTTAGACTGGCAGTCATTTCCTAAGGTTATGGATCTCTGTGTGTGTATGTGTGTATACATAAAATACAACCTTTTTTTATATACAATATATAATGTATACTATATATAGGTACATAATAAATTATATATAGAATTATATATAAAAAATCAGTGACTGCTAAGGAACCTTAAATAAAGCAAATAAGGCAGAAGAGAGGTCAGCGTTGCAAGGCAATATCTCATATTTGGAGAAATGTCTGAGCTCAGAGGCGATGGAGCCGTCAGGGCTGTAGCAGTCTAGTTCAGAGGGGATGACCAAAGGAAATCCTAAGCAATTCCAACCACCTTTTAGGCTAGGCTCCTCTAATGATGGCCCTACTCCTCTGTTATCTCTTGAGAAGGAAGAAAAGTGGAAAAAAAGCTGAAGCACAGAGAGAATCAAGCCCTGTTCAAAGACACACCTGCTCTCCCCAGCGCTATGGGGCAGTGTGATCCCTGGGGGTCACGCACACCCTTTCCAGGGCTGCTTTAGCAACAGCTACGCCGTTAGAGCTATTTACTGTAGCTGCTTCTTTCACCCTTTGCATTACTGTCTCTGAATTTTGCCACTGGAAAGAGCTGGCTGTTGCATTCAAAATCGTAACTTTTTTATAGCTCCAGCCCTACTTTACATTATGCTTACTGGATCTTCCTGAAACCTAAATGTTAGAATATCCTAATCTTGCTCTACATTTTAAAGCTGAAAGATAAACCTGTTGTTTAATGAAATCCACAACACTACAGGAATAGTAACCATTGTGTTTCTTCATTTCAAAGAACGGCTGAAATCTAACATCTGGTGTAACTGTACAAACCTGACCTTAGGTCAGAGTAAGTATTGTATTGTTGATGATGGATACGCTTTTTTCATTACCATGCTGTCTCCATTCTTTCAGCATCCATGCTGTGAATCTCCAGTTATAGCCAGGACTATTGATAAATACTGATTTTTAAAATACAATTCCTTTTTTTTTTTTTTTTTTTTTTTTACACTTTTAAGCATGCACTGTAAGATTTTTTTTTTAAATGGCTCTTCTAGTTTGTTGTCAACAATATGCTATTATATGAGCAAACTCTTCTGCATGATAGCTCTAACACACAATGATCAAGGATTATGTGTCTGAAGATGCAGCTATGATCCTAAAAGAACAGTGTGACAAAAAGGTGATCCTCTACGTCTAATGCCTTCCCCTGTACTTTCCTCTTTGGATGCTCATTTTCTTAAAGCCCTTGTAGGACTAGGGTTTAAGATTTAAATTGTGAAGCAGATGTGGACACCTGTGAATGTCTTTGCACATCGTTGTTTCAAGATTTGAGCCCCTGTGCAGGAAGGGCTGCACTGTCCTGTATGATTGATGTCCATTATTTCTAAGGCCTGGGGTAATATGAACTAGATCAGCAACTGAGAAGCAGTTTGCAGTACTGTAACCAGGGCTCCCAGCAAGCCCAGTGATGTACCAGTCAAGAAATGAGGATAGCTGGAAGTTCTAGTCAAATCTTAACTAGATAAAAGCCACCAGACTCTCCGCCACCAAACTGGGAGAGGGCAGGATTTAATGATGATTTCTATTTGTTTGCTTTGCTGAGCGTATCTAACCCCAGAACCTTTCTCTCCATTTCTGTGCAGCTCTCCAAGAGATTAACAAGTCTCTTAGCACCATAGCGTTACTTTTTTTTCCCCTAAAGCTACGAAGAGTCAAATTTATTTTGTAGTTCCTTGGGCACCATGAGCCCAGGCTGGTTCAGACTTGACTCTCTGGGACAGGAATGCTGACTGGGGTTGCTGGACACACCAGCAGGGGAAGGGAAGGGTTTTCTTTCCTAATCCAAGCACAAGGTTGTAATGCACATACTGTGTTCTCCCTGGGTGCTAATATTGCTTCATGAGGTTACTGCATCATGAAGCAGAGGTAAAGCAGACTATCCTCGGCTCACCACGCTGCCTACACGACAGAATGAAGTTTTGACTCACTGAAGTCCCTTACGCTTTCACTAAACCAGCACTAACCAGCATGGAAAACGTCTGAAGGCACGACATTTACACTTTTAAGAAACATCTATTCATTTCAGTTCTGCCAAAGCTAAATATGTTTATAGATTTGATCATAATTATTTTTAGAGTAGAATTCTGTTTGTTTGACAATATCTGAAAAATTAAATACCTGGGGCAACATCACTGAGTGCAGCTGGACCATTGCAAACGTGGGGAAATACTTGCTGTAATGGTGAGGGGTTTATTTAATGCCTCTCGGCGCAGAGTTAACTCATTCAGCGAGGACAGTTTGTGTGATGGGCTGACAGCACTGCCCTCTCTGCCGCACCACGCGAGCTGCCCACCTGTACAGACAGGACTGTCCTTCCCAAGGGCTGAGAGCAGTGTCAACCCTTGGCTTTTCTCTGCCTGTTCAGTTTACCAAAACACGTACTGGCACACACACAGAGCCCCCCCTTAGAGGTACTACTCAAGAACAGTCTTCTTCCTTGCTCCAGATGCTCATGCTTTGCTGTTAAGCAGCATTTTTTCATCCAGTACTTTGCAAACATTTAATTAAACCTCTCTGCCTCTATGTGCAATAGGTACTGGTCCCTTTGGCCAGAGAAGCAAACAAAGGCACAGGGAAGCAGCAGCAATCTACAATTTAAGCATTTTTAAAGGGATTTCAAATAGGTGGCCAAACCAGAGGCATCCAAAGTCAGCAACACAGGCACGGGTCAGCCTGCAGCACAGAGATCCCCAGCACCTTTTCCTGCAGCCCCAAGCCAAGGACAACGGGAAGCTCTGGGTGCAGCTGTGAGGGTGGGACCTTGCAGCATCCTTGGGTGGCAGAGGGATGTCTCCAGGGTCTGGTGCCACAAGGATGCACAAGGCTGCAGACCCACTGACCTGTGGACTGAAATGCAGTTGGACAAACCCCCTATTTTCTTCCCACCCATTCTGCACTTTCCATGACCTCTTCCTTTCATCGGTAAAAGTAAATTGAATTCAGCACCTTTAAAGACCCTGTCTGGATCCATAACATTCATAACCACGCTGTAACCATGAATGAAAAGCTAAGAAAGAGTATGGTTTGTATCCAAGGGCTCTTTTGCTTTTTATATGTTTACATATACCAGCCAATGGTCAGCAAATCAGCGCCACAGCTTGTAATGAAATGTTCGAACCATCTGTTTTAATCTGCGATTTAATTTCACTGTAAAATATTAAAGTTGTTCCGATGGTTGGGTCAGTATGGCTGCTTTATATGAAAAGGATTGAGTATCCCAGAGCAATTAGACTGCACCAAGCACATGCTATGGGTTTTATATTCTGTATTGTTATTTTGTTCCATTAAAAACATTAAAAAGCCTTCTTAATACAGCATGACAGAGTTTTATGCCTCTCTTTTTTGTTAGAAACAGGTAGCAGATGCTGAGGACAAACATTAAGGATCTTTTTGAAAACAGCATGAATTTTTCAAAGTGCTAAAAATAAATAAAGTTTAAAAAAGCTAGCACGCAACCAAGCAAAGAGGGGCTGAGGAAGAGGAGAAGATTTCCATGTCACACAGAGGAAAGTGCCCCAAGTTGCTGGTCAGCACGTGGCAGTGCCTGTGCGACAGTGGCTGGTTATTTCCCCAGCGATGTATGAGCGTTTGCAGCAGCAGAAGATAGCTGGGAGCGTGATGCCAGTGCTGCCTTCCCTGCATTGCTGTGGCTCATCAGGACGATGGAGAGGCACTTCGCCCTAGTGTCATCTCCTGCAATGCATTACATTAACGGAACAATCATTCATTACGTTAGTAAAATAATAAAGTAAAACTAAGCTGTGTGACATTATTTTACATCATTTCTGCTATTGACTTTTTGCCTTTACCAGCAGCTGCATTATGACACAGGATTAAAATATCTGCTCTTGTTTACGGCAGTGCTAAATTTAGGTGGCTGGTCCCTCCTTTCTGTGCTTCCACGTTATGTCCATGCTCGATCTCTTCAGGCCTCTAAGGAGACAGTGGCTTGAGAAAGGAAGCAACCTCCTCACAAACAACAATTATTTCACATTAGTGCCACTTCTTTTTGGCAAGAGGGCAGGGTCAGTGCAGCGTGTTGCTGAGTAGCCACCTTTCTCGTTTTCATATGGCTTGAACACATCTATTCATGCGGACCTTGCAACACCATGACACCTTGAGATAGTTTTCACTTTAAGGAAGCAGTTCATAAACTCAATCCTTTTTCTACGTCTACCAGCACAGCAGGCCTGTGCATTGGGTTGAAAGGACAGCCAGCCAGTGGTTGCTTTTTCAGCAGCCCCAAATTTCATATGTGACCTCGAACAAGCCCATCACTCTCAGCGAGCGGCAGCCCTTGCCATGGTCCCACTCTTCCTTGCTTCTGGGCTGTCTGTCTGCCCCATGACGGCTGGGGTGGATATCGGGCAGTAATGAGGAGCGTGGGTTGGTACCATTGGTGTACCCAAAATACAGAGCCTTTCTCCATGTGCTCATGTGTCTGTTGTGGGATCTGGTGAGAGGGACAGGCACGTATTTCCCCCAGCAGAAACTCTCCGTCTTGGAGGCAAGAAGCATTGCATCCTGGGAACCTGGTTCTTTAGCTAATCTAAAGCCCTGTAGGGAGCTGGGGCTAATTAACTCAGCACTGTGGCATCCTGACATAACTATATGGCTTCTGGGACCTAAGCTAGTATTTCTACCAGCAGTCTGCTGCGCTGTGTGATATATCTGCTTGGCCAATGCTGGCTCGGGGTTCCCCAGCACAGGCCAGGGAGAGGCCGGGATTGCACACCCCATCTGCCCCTCGCCCCCCAGACTCTGCATTGTACCCATGGTCGCATGTCGCTCGGTGTTATTTGGAGTGTGCGCTACTTGCAATGCATTTTTCCTGAACATAAGCTGGAAATTACTGATTTTTACCTTACGCAGCTAGTATAAAAGCACTAATGTCCTAATGAAGACTCTCACTTAGCTAAATGCTTCATACAGCTGAGTAAAACAAAGAATTTTACTAGAGCTTAACCCAGTCGTTAATAAGCTTTTTAACCCTGACCTTTCAAATCAATGATCTACCACTGGTTTTACCTTTCAAGAAGGAATTCCATTTTCAAGTGATAAAACATATTTTGCACTCCTTACAATCTAATGATTATTCTCAGCGTTACTGGATATATGAGGCCATCAAACCATTAGAAGGTATAAAATGTATTAATGTACAGCATTCACGGCTACATTTGCTTTAGAGTCAATAAAAGGGAAACAATTTATAAAGGGCATTTATGCTCATTACGGAATATCGATAGATTGTTTCTCCCATCGTTTCTGAAGTATGAAGGACTCCCTTTCGTGATGGATAGGAGAGGATTTGCATAAGCTCTTTGCTTATGCCCTGAACTTCTCCATCACAGAGCTGTGTGCAGGGGTTTGTGGCCAGGCTTTGGGCTGGGAGGCATGTGGGGTGGGACCCACGATTTCTTCCTTCCCAGGGGATGAAGCATCTCAATTCAGGAGTTATTCACCGCAGCCATGTGAAAGCTCTGTAGACAGCTATGGTGCTTTCGGTGCCAGACATCATGAATTATCACAAGGCTGTGGGCAAATCGTATCGAGGTTGGAAAAGAAGAAGGGAATTTATTTGTGAGGAAGGTCAGGGCTGGAGTACACAAATGATGGCAGAGCTTTGCAGAGTACCTTCCTAAGCAGCAGGAGGACAAGAGGCTGCTGATGCACACAAGAGAAAAAATGGAAAGGAATTATACTTGGGGTAGAAGAGAATATAGGTACACGATCATTATAGCTAGAGGCAGAAATTTCATAGTTTGTCCTAGTGAATAACTCAATTAACTGCAGAAATAAAATCTATGAAGAGACGAGTGATTAAGGCACTGGCCTGAGTCTCAGCAGACCTGGATTCAGTTCCTGGCTGTTTTCAGATTTCTGTCTGACTTTTGGCAAGCCTCTTCAACTCTCTGCGCCTTGCTTTCCCATCTGTTAAAGAGGAATAATAATATTTC
Source organism: Athene cunicularia (assembly GCF_003259725.1). Classification (NCBI taxonomy): domain Eukaryota; kingdom Metazoa; phylum Chordata; class Aves; order Strigiformes; family Strigidae; genus Athene; species Athene cunicularia. Next base: position 8,600,386 of record NW_020799116.1, read on the forward strand.
CTTTCTCTCCCGCCTATTCCAGAAGCAAGCTCTTCTGGGCAGGCACTGTCTCTCTCACAGTGTGTGTACAGGACTTTGCCCACTGGGGTTTCAAACCCTGCACTAAAGCAGGAAATACAGGAATGGGGAGTGCCATGCCACAGAAGCCCACTTATTTACAATTTCAGATGAGTAGGGGACTAAAGAGTATGCTATAACCTGTTAAACAGATTTCTTAATAGCAGTTCTTCAAGCACAAAAGAAAAAAAAAATCAATAAATTAGAGAAGGGAAGTGATTCACATCTCTGTTAAGATTTGTAAGACTCTGAACTTATCTTCTGAAGTAGAAATATCACAGTTTGAGAGAACGGAGAAAACCTTAACCACAGCACAAAAGCAGAGCTGGCCTTCTCTGTTTCTGATCTTACTCCTCTACACATCTGGCTTCTCTATATGGACTGTTCTTTTCAACATTTCTCACTGACAAGCTGTCTTCTTGGTGCATGTAGTGGTTTCCTGCGCATGTATATGGTCATGCCCATCTGGGAGGGTGAAATTGTGCCCACTCACAGGCGCACACGCACGGCAAGCGAGACTAGGTAATATAGTTGCAGGCTTAAGAGGACAACCAGCAAGTATATAAAATTAAATCTCAGCTGCAGAGACTTTCTGGTAATAAGCAGTCCCAATTAGAAATGCAAATGTCACTGAAAGGGAGCATGTCTGTTGACAGTAGACTTTGAGGCAAGCTTTGGTTTTAGTGCTAGTAAATTAATCTTTAATTATGAGCACGCCTCACTTCTGAAAGAAGTGCCCTGCACACACTGAACTGACAGCATGTGAAAGTTTCAGGCTGTTGATTTCTTCTGTCAAATGAAACGTCTCACTCCCAAAAAGTAGAAGAGAGCCTTGTTGGCTGGTGGTGGATTTAATGCTCTAGTTCAGCTTGAGCTGGGCCTGGCCAGTGCCGTTGACTCTCCAGATGGCAAGAAGTCATCAGCCCCTTAAGAACGCTGATATTAATACAGCATGACTCCTATGCTCTTGATAAATATAAATATCTAGATGAAGAATTATCAAGGTTTAGGTTTTCCGAGGGATGACAGAACACAATCCTTGCTCCTGCAGTCCTTTCCTTCCCTGGCTCAGCCGCCTGCCCTCCATGCAGGGCACACCTCTCCAGCAGAGAGAGGATCACAAGATGCTACAGCAAACCCTTCTTCAGACCAGCGATGAGAATGTCCAACACCTCCACTCCCGTGCTGGCTGGATTATTAAAATAACATTTCCACTTCCAAGTAAGTAAATAAATCTCACTGGCAAGTTTGTCTTGCGACAGCCAACATCTTGTCTCCTTGAGAACTGGGCCGGTGTCCTGCAAAGCTGAAAACCCCAACACTCTAAAACCTGAGTGCAACAGCCAAGAGATACACCAGATACATCTTCTGAGGTAGCAGATACAACGAATAAGCAACTATGTTCTAGAAATCCTATTATTAAAATTATAATGACAGTTTCATTTCTTAAAGTTTCAGGTTATGAACGCTTGCTGTCCCTGCAAGCTTTTGCCTTTCAGCCTACAGCTAAAAAACTTTGCCCCAAAAACTTCATTGCCCTAAACAGGCCATGCTGCACACCCACCTCAAAAGGCCCAGAACACCTGGTTTCAGGCACAACAGGAAGAGCAGAAGATATTATAAATATGCATATGTGACACAAGAGCCTTCTTGGAGAGATGCCATAATTGATGGAACAAAGTACAACAAAACTTCACATCACTGGTGGATCAGAAGAACAGAGGTAAGTGAAAGGCTAGAAAATTACAGGTTTGCTGACATTTTGCTCAACCTTACCTATTCTTTATTGAAAAGAGATAATAACTATCTATAGGAGAGCTGTCTTAAGGCTCCATTCATTCCCTTTCGCTAGCCCAGCTGAGAGGTGGTATAATATAACACACACTGGCATCTGGCATGTCATTTAATTACACCTTCAGCTTGCTGGGAAAATGTTTGAAGTGTCAAGGTAAGCAAACTATAAAAATATATTTCCCCTGCTACAGGAGACCTCCTGCAATGGCAAGCAGAGAAGATGGGACCTGCTCCAGCCATTACTCTGGGTCTATGTGAGGAAGGTGATGTAAAGGAGTCTAATTCATGAACAATTATTGCCCTTTGATAAGACACCATCTGCTACCGGCAGCCTGACTCCAATTCCCCAACAGACACTTGGGAATACTTCTCCAAATAAACCACTGGTGTAACAGAAAAACAGTACCACTGGCTCCGGTTAAGTTGTGCCTTCTCGCATCAGCACTGAATATGACCCATTCCTTTAACAAGGAAGAAAACAAATGTCAAGAACAGTAAAATGCCAGTCACCACCACCGAAAGATCCAGGTGGGGCTTGTTTTAGCTCATCAGCCAGAAATGTTAGACATCACCTGTGGTGAGGCTGAAGGTAGACTGATATCTGTACTAGTGGGCACTGTCTAACCTGTGGTGATTTTTGCCCTGAGCTGATTCACGGAGCTCTTTCTAAAGAGCACAAGCTGATCAGCAAACCAAACACCCAGGTATTGTATTTCCCCAGGGAAGCACAGCGATACCCTCCATTAGCCCGGGAGAAGCCCACATGCCCATCAGCTAGCCAGCAGTCGAGGACTTCCAGGTTGTTATCACTCCTGTGTTCCCAGTGGGCTATGTTTGTAGGAGAAAAAAGAAAAATCTCTAATTTCAGAGGCAGCTGTGCTGAGACAGTTTCCCACATCCTGCGGTGCTGGGGGTACTTGGCTACATTTTGCTTAAGCTCTGCCAGTACTGCTCCCGCAGCACCCTTCTGGGGACAGCCAGTGTCCTTCTGCTCCACTCCTCTACATGACGGCTTTTAAGTCACCACATATTTAAAAGCTCAGCTCTCGTTGTCACTGCTTCTGGGCCTTGATGCTGCACACACAAGGGACAGGAGCGTATGGCAGGGGGGAGGGAGGGCTCAGCATCCCCCCCCCAGTTCCGTCTGCACAGTGGTAAAGCTGCAGATAACCTCACCACCCGCTAAACCAAAGATGACCCCTGAGCCTTTGACCCTGCAAGCCAGTGAAACAAAGCAGAGTGCGTTAGGGCTGGGCTTGTTACAAGTAATTGAGGTGAAAGAAATAAATCACATAATTTTTCTCTCTGTGCATGGGGAGGGGTGGGGGGGAAAGGAGAAGAAAGTTCAACACAGATATTAGTCACCTTGTTTTGTTCTTACTAATGGAAATTTCTCAGAAACCAAAATAAAGGATGTTGTATAATAGCCTGAAGAGAGTAAAATTAGCTAGAACCCACATCCTAACTTTTAAACCCAGTGCATGAATGCAGGTGTCTGCAGCTGAGCATGGTATTTTTGTTTCAGCTCACCCGAGGTATGAGTCATTTCCATCAAAAGAGGAGGATGCCTTGATCTGTGCGCGAGTGAGCGCTGGAAGAGCAGCTGTTGGAGCACATACAAACATCCATGCCAAGGACTGTGAGGATGGAGTTTATCTAATATGTAAACAACCACCTGCTGCAAATGAAAAATTACACCCACAACCACCTGAATAAGATAAGCATATGATGGGGGAAATTAAGAGACAGAATTTTATTTATTTGTTGGAATTTTTGAACCAAATATCTCTTTTGCAACAGAACTGTAGGATGCAGAAGGAAATAGTACTCCTTGCCGCAGACCTGCTCAGCAGCATTTATTTTGCCTAAGTGATTTTCTTTTCTTTGCTAAGTCTGGTGGAGATGAAAACACCAACCCAAAGAAGATAATTAAAAGCTAAATGAAACCACATACAGCTGTGCTACTACATGGCTAATGAACATGCAAATATATACATATGACAAGGACATAATGCAGACTGGCTGCCTTGAGTGGTTAGTGCAGATTTCCAAGAGCTGGAAATGCTATTGATTATAACTAAGCTAAACTTCCTGACTCCAGACTTCAAAGATCAGGCTCAATATAATCATCACGCAGCATATGGGAACGTGGCTGCAAGGAGTTGATGAATAATGGCTTGGGGACCTGAACGCTCGCCTGCAGGGTGGGAGATGTCCTCTTGGCTGCTGAGTGCAGGCTCCTCGGCAGCCAGGACCAGCGCCATATAATCCTCCTCAGCATCTTGGCATGCTCTGTCTTGCTGTCAGTTAAGATTTTGGAGTTGTGGGTTTTAGCTGGGATATTTATTTTTGCCTTTCCACTTGGCAAGATGTTGCTATGTGGAGGACATATTTCGGGGGGGGACCAGGGCTGTAGGTAACGTGTAAGGCAAAGCTTCTGGGATCCTATAAAACAGAAGGCACGAGCAGCATGGAGAGGCTCTTCTCTGAGGGTCTGCTGACATCAAAGACCAAATCAGCTTTCCCTTATTAGTTAAAAAAAAAACAAAACAGCTGTGAGTAACTCCCAGCCTACCTACAGATGAGATGAGTGAGTCGGGGCTCAGCCCTGCACAGAGCAGTTCTTCCATGGAGGGGACCTGCTCCTCCCCACTGCTGCCTTGTGCCCTTCCCCGGCCATGCTGTGATGGAGACGTTACAGGAAGAGAGCAAAGCTCGTTCCTCCTCGGTGGTGACCACAGAAAGGGCACGTAGCTTTGGGGATGGCTGTAGCCAGGCAAAAAACATGGAGAGATGCAGCAACTGGGGTGAAGATGGCTGAGCCACTGGGACAGCCGAGGGAGAGGAGACCTACAGAAACCAAACTTGTGCTGAACACAACGGTTAGTGCATAAAAATTAATCAAGTACTACAATGACTTGCTTTATTCATAATATTTAATGGTCATGTAATAGGAGTTTTTATTCAGCAGTTAAAGTTCATAAGTGCAGGTTTTACATGTAGAAAGGTATTATGCTGATAGTTTAATTACACACCTTTCTGCACACCAAAGGAAATGGGTTATGCGGGTTTTATAATTAAAGGAGGACTTCAGAGGGGAAATGAACTTTGCAGTTAGCAACATAATATTTGATTTTTATCAGATGTTTTTGTTTTGAATTTGCCAACATTCAGTAGGGTGGTAAACAGGTGAGAACACTCCGAACTGCATGAAGTGTCAGAGGGAAGCTTTGAAAAATGCAGCATAAAGTAGCAATATTTAAAATTAGCCAGGGTGAGCAGGAGGCATAAACATGGTGTGTTTGGAAGGCTCTCCAGAGCTCTGCCCATGCAATTAGATACAGTGTAAGTCTGTCCAGTACATCTAGGAAACAGGGGGGGGAAAACCCAACCTAAACAAGTAAGTGAAAAATAAACCCTAGTCCTTGCCAAAATAATAAGTTTTACTTTTTATTATTCTTACTCTTGTTTTCAATAAATGTCATGGCCAGTGAATATAATTTTCCCCTGCTCCATGCCTACAAAGGTGGCAAAGCCAAAAGTGTGATGGATGTTTGTGCGTGTGGGTTTGCTATTGGAATACACAGGACTCCTCTGAATACTCAAAGCAAAGGTGGGCACGAGCCACCGCCAGGTCGAGGCCAGCTCCTGCCCCCCTTTAATAACTCTGGGCTGTCTGTACTAAACATGGTGGTGTCAGAGAAGTCAGTAGATCTAGGGCTATTCCCTTGTCAGGTTTTAAGAGGCTCTGCTTAGCATAACTTCATTTCTATATACATATCAAAGCGTATAAAAAGTATATGTGGGTGTATGTTACACCGACAGTAATTTTTCTAAAGTCTAAAATATTTCAAACATCACCAAATGTCCCTCCATTCGTAGGATATGAACTGACAGGCTCTTGTTGTGCCCAACACAAATGAACATTAACGAGCAAAAAAAAAAAAAAAAAAAAAAAAAAAAAAGAAGAAAAAAAGAAAGTACCTTCCAAAAACAACAAGCAAGGGTAAGGCCTGAAATATTTTGAGTACGCCCTTTCCTTTCTGGCAGGACTAGAGAGTGACTGCCCTGGATATTGTGATTTGCTGGTGAAGGTGGAGTCCAGGTGACGGCAGACGGCGATGCCCGTGACGGGGCTCCCTTTGCTGGCAACAGCCTCCTTGGGCAGTCTGGACCTACCAATAAAATTTGAAATCAGTCATCCCACATCCAAATACAGTGGAATAATTTAAAAATCCTTATAATTAGAGCAGATACTCAATAATTACAACAGCAACAGTTGTGTAAAGGGTGTATCCAAATATAACTGGACATTTTTTGGAATTTCATTGGCCAACTGCATAAATTAATGACAATGAGAAGGAACTGTAAGTGTTTTTCTCTTATTAAATCCATACACTTTGGCTCTACTCATCATCGTTAACATACTGTTAAAAGAGCTGTTGCTGTATCTTTCAACCCTCAGCCTGCAATCAAGCCCTCGCTGCACTGTTGTGGATTTCAAATAGTCACTTGTTTAAAAATAGAATGTGGGTTTTTTTAAAAAAATCTGACTGCCAACTGAATGCAAACAGGTAAAAATTAACATATGCAATTGTCAAGTGTCAAATTCAGCTCCTCAGCCACCAAGATTTACATCATCTGGTGAGTGGGGCTTACAACACTTTGAGGCTGCATTGCCTAGAAGTTGTACAAATAGATACAGACTTTTTTTTTTTTTTTTTTAAGGTATACTGTGCTTTCTGGGTGTGTACACATGATTTGGTCTTTCTAATCTACCCATTTAAACAAAAGATCCAGCAAGCCAGGAGCTAACAGCTCAGCCTCCACGGGGCAAATTTGGGGTGTACCACCCGGTTACAAAGATGCTCTCCACGATATCCATTCCTACCATTTGCATGAGTGAGTTCTCCACCCTTGCAAAAGAGGATACCGATCCTTTTTTTTATTTTTTTTTTTTAAGTCTAACCAGGGTAATTGTAACAGTATTAACAGTTTCCCCCCCTCCCCCC
>NW_020799116.1:8607298-8620457 GCF_003259725.1 Athene cunicularia
CCCCTTGTCCCCATCTCCGTCCCCTCTCCCTGTCCCCATCGCTGTCCCCTCTCCTTGGGGACACGGCCCTGGACCCCCTGTCCCTGTCCCCACCGCTGTCCCTGTTCGGGACCCCTTGTCCCCATCTCTGTCCCCATCTCTGTCCCCACCCTTGTCCCCGTTCGGGACCCCTTGTCCCCATCTCTGTCCCCATCTCTGTCCCCACCCTTGTCCCCTCTCCCTGGGGGACCTGGTCCTGGAGTCCCTGTCCCCATCGCTGTCCCCATCTCCATGCCCTCCCCTTGGGGACATGACCCTGGACCCCTTGTCCCCATCTCTGTCCCCTCTCCCTGTCCCCATCGCTGTCCCCTCTCCTTGGGGACACAGCCCTGGGCCCCCCCGTCCCCGGGGTCACAGTTTGGGACCCCTTGTCCCCACGTCTGTCCCCAGCTCCTTGGGGACACAGCCCCCCCCGTCCCTGGGGTCACAGTCCCCTTGTCCCCATCTCCGTCCCCTCTCCCTGTCCCCATCGCTGTCCCCTCTCCTTGGGGACACGGCCCTGGACCCCCTGTCCCTGTCCCCCCCACTGCCTCATATCAGAGAGAGTATTATACCAGAGTTATGACTAGATGTGTTTTTACTGTATATGGAAATGTGTTAAAATGAATGTATAGCTCAAACACACTCATCATCCGTTCTATTGTTTTGTAGAACCCACTTCTCCCATGAAGGGCAACCACATGTGAAGGGAGAGAATCCAAGTAAGTATTTGGTAAACATTTGAAAAATGAGAGACAAATAGCGCTCTGCGATCGCACTATCTTCCTTCAAATACCCACTCGAAAAAAAATAATTCATTCCTAACAAGCCAAGCCTGGCTCCCTAAACCGGGAGGAATCGCAACGCTGGTAAACTTGCAGAAATATTTTTACAATTTTATTAGAGGTTTTAATTCAGTGCTTTATCTACCTCTGTTAGTCTGCAAAATAGCTTTAAATATTCAAGTGGTAATTAATGAATCTTTTATGTTGCAAATCAAACATTTTCATCTGTGCTGTGGTACAGTGGCAGTGAGAAGGAGGGGTTTAAAGTGTAATTGTTTCTACTGTTCCCCTCGCAGTGCTGAATGCCTTTTTACCCTTTATTATATCATTGGCTTTTGCTTCAGTTCATCAGCGCTTCGCCACATCTTATCGTTCGATATTTGCTGTCTATTTTTTTTTTTTTTTCAGTTCAAGATTTCTTACTGTGCCTTTGCCAGAGACATTCCTAAGGAGATGGAAACTCTCTGAATGTGGAATTTTCGCATGAGTGCAAAATAATAAAAAGCATGTGTGTATTAAAAAGGGATCAACTTAATGGGAAATGAGCATTGGGTTACATTAATATTCTATTACAGTAAAAATCATATTTAATAAATTTTCTCCAGATTTTTCAGAATCTTACTGTATTTTTCTAAGTCGTATGCCAATCCAAAGAAACAGTGTATATGATACATTTGATTTATGTTAAGTAAATAACCTGCACAGCCCATTTTCTGGTTTAAAAAAAAAAATATTAAGTGTAGAAACACACACCAGACTGAAATGTGTGCTTAGTTTCCATCTGCTAGGAGGAATAGTGTTGGTCTTGTGCAGCAGAAAGCCTTTATAAACAGTATTCTATTTTATTGATGCTATATGTGGATTTTTATGTTATGTGGCAAGAGCAGGAGAATGAAAACATTGTAATTTATCCTAAACTGTAAAATTATATTAGTACTAAAGTAATTACTTCACATATTAAAATACAGTTTCCTTTACTTTCTTTTGTCATCACATAAAATTAGGCGTTAGGCGCTGCAGTGCAATGGGGGCCGGAGCTTTTCTTGCCTTCACAAAGGATTGACACATCTGTGATCGTACACTATATCACCCGACCCTTGTTGTTCTGTGACCCTAATTAATATTATACTCAGTGACATTTATGTATCAGAGCAATAAGCTAAACAGGAAACAATTTATGTCACCTAAAGCTTTTTAACAAATCGATGCAACTATTTGTAATTGCTTGTTTCACAAGATTAAAAGTACTCAGCCTTGATCTTCGCCCACAGTTTTGTGGCCAACATGACCTGTGCTTCCGTTGTAAAATAGGAGTGTTGGTGATCAGCACCTATTTCCATCAAGTAATCCATATTGCTAATATTTCTGGAATTTTAATGTAGTTACAATTTATAGCCGATCAAATGTGGTTACCTAAATTGCTGTTGCTAGTAGACAGTTTAACTGTCTTTATTAATTACAGTATAATTTAATGTTTGAGTACAGGCACTTGTGTTGGTCATTTTTACAGCCAAAGCAGTTATGTGCCTTATGACGAACCATTTTAGCATTTTCAATGGAAATTTGCTAATATGATGAGTGATAAAAATGTCAAACTCTGGTAAATAATGGTTATTGCTTTGGCTGGAATTAATCCTTGAAAGGACGGTTACCTTCAAATTAACATTATAACTTGAAGAAAAAAAAAATGTTTTTCAGGCTTCTGAAATGCATAAAAAATGGCCACTGAACTCCTCTAAATAAATACAGACAACCTTCCACAAAGTTGGGGTTTTTTAATCTTTTGCCTCCAGGTAGACAGAGAAAATTCCTGTGGAATAAAAAGGGAGGAGGGACTATTTTTGGTTAAAAACCTCAAGGTGTTGTTTACTGTTTCTAGATCACGTGCTTTGAAGATCTCTAGCAAAGATTATAAATTGGGGCAAAAAAGGAGGACTCTGCTATGCCTAAGCCTGGGGGGTTTGGGGCAAAAATGGGTGCAGACAGCATGGAGGCTGCAAACACGTGTGAGGGCCACATCTGACCACACTGGTCACTGCTGTTGGGGAAGAGAGTGGGTTGTTGCCACCAGCGTGGCCATATGCGGATGAAGAGCGCGTCAACGTGATGGAATAACCACCACTGCAACAAAGATGAAAGATAGCCCTGATTAACACACCATTAAACGAACGTTTAACATCATCATTGAAGATGGAGCCTGATTAATAGGTCAAGAAGGGCTAATTACACTTTGTTGTGAGGAAGGGTGTGTATGTGTGTCTGCATGTGAGTGAGAGGCACCAGGAATTGCTAGTCCCTTAAATTAGTCCAATAATGTGAAATTTGTCGTACTCTGTGATCACGGCCCAAGCTAAATGTCACTGTTGAGCTCATCTGCGGAGAGCAGCTGGGTGTGCACGGAGCACGGCGGCTGCCATCGCCTCCTGCGCTGCCAGCTCCTGTGCTGGGAACCCCTTATCTTCTGCTGCTTTTCTCTCTGGTACAGGAAAAACCCAGAAAAACTATGCTCTGGCTCCAGTTTTCTTTGGAAACTACTCAGAGGCACATTGCCTCACCACCGACCATAAAAGTGCTTTTCAGCTGTGGTGGAAAAAAAGCATTTCTGACTGGAAAAGGTATTTCCCAGCTGGCTGTTGCTGGTGGCAGTGCCGTGAAGTAGGAAGGCATTTTGTGATGTTCCATGATATGGCAGCCAGGCAGGAGAAATGTGATTAATAAGACAACGATGATACAAAACGTTGTAAAGAGCCAGGCTCTCAGCTACAGCTAGGGCAGCACTAACTTGGGCAAGGAGGGGAAGAGCCTGATCCTGCTCCTCAACGCGATGCCAGTTCCTCAGCACAAGCTGCGTTTGGCACCTACCCCAGCAGCTCGCCTTCAATCAGAGGCCACAGAAAGTTGACAGGTGACAACCACCAGCTCAAGGCCTCTGTGCCACCTTGCCAGTGCTGAGATGTGCAGAGAAGTGAAACACCCAAGTCATCTGTGATGGCTTCACCGCTCATCACCTGCCTGCTGGTGACCCGTATGGGGACACGCTGTCCCCAAACAGAGGGGACAAGGGCTCTGCTGGGACTCCTTCGGGGATGACTTCCCCTACCTGGAGCTCACACCCACGTTTTAGAGACACAGAGCACTCCTGACCAAACATACACCAAGTTCTGGCTTAACACCCTCTGCCTGTGACTCAGAAAAATTTTAACCCCAAAAGTGGGACTTCTCCAGTTTGCTTAAATCTCACTAGTGATAAAAGTGCAATACACAACCAACCCCAAATTTCATTCTTTATATTTTGATTATTAAAATCTACCCATCGATGGCATTTTGAGACACATTCAAATGAGTGTGCAAAGATTCCCCCCCCCCCCCTGGTATAATTTTGTGATAGAATATTTTTATAAAATCATTTGTACTAATTTAAGCATTTATCATTATATGCAAAAAGATTTCTTGATGAGAATATTATAGACGGTGCATGTTTTTGACATTAGCATTTTATTTGGATGACTAATCTTGCAGATGTGAAATTTTAATGAATTATTCATGAAAAATCTCTCCTCTGAAATTTCAGTTTGCTGCTAATGCTAGTTATTAAACATTTTATTTTTCTTTATAAAACTTGATGAAGAAAATACATGTGTGCTTACTCGAAAGAAAAGGTGGGTTTTTCCTTTCATGTTTGTCTCAGGTGACAGTGTGACTTAGGACTTTGTTCCTCGTGGTTTTGTGGACCGAGAGGTTGATCCTGCAAACCCCCTTTTGCATACATACAACACACATCCAACCCTTCAGCCCCCATTAGGGCACTGCACCCAGAAGGATTTGCAGGATGAGGCCCCACACCCCTTCGTTCATGCTTTCCCCTTTGGAGTCCAAGGAGAAAGCAAATACCCCTCAACGCCCTCACGGTCAAATGCTGATGGGCTTCCTTGGAAAAGCGGATGAATTCTTCGCATGACAGCGTCTTCCTTGTTTCCAGAGCTCAAACGACAGCCCTGTCCAGACCGTCCATGGAACCGCCGCTAAAATATCTTGCGATCGGATGTGGTTGGGTTAGAGCAGAGGAGAGCGACGAGACCGTCCATGAACGTGCTGGGACACGGGCGAGGTGCGACCAGCTGCTCCACGGTCAGCGATGGGGGCCGGGGCCTCAGGGGATGTGACACGGGAGTCATGGGGCAGGGAAGGGAACAAAACAAAAACTTAGGACATGGCAACTTGCATTACCAGTGTGAACAACCAGCATTTTTATTGCATTTGAGAATGCTATAATGTCAGTAATTAGTACTGACTACACAACATTTTTTATTGTCTGTATCAACAGACATGGAATGATGGAATTACAGTTGATGTAAGGAATGAGTTTCTTTTATGCCTTATCAAAAAAAAAAAAAAAAAATCTTGTTACTGGCAGCACATACACACAAAGCACCATGCTAACAGTCTGGACTGTACCATTTTCATCAAGGCTTATGGGTAGAAGATACTTTGTTACCTGTTCTGGGCCCATTAAAATGCAGTCATTAATTGCAAGTTCACCTCGCAAGACTAGAATACTAAATGACGTCTGAAACATCTAAAAACTCACTCTGAGTTCATTAACCAAAGGTACCAAAGGATTTCAAAAGAGTTTAAACACATTTTTTTTTTTCCATGCTATAATGAACGTGAGATTACTGGTGATCTGAAAACTACAATAGTTCAAAATTATTTTAAAAAACTTTATATATATATATATATATTTATGTATATATATAAAATATCTAATGATCTGCAATATTTGTAGAACCAGACTCCCTGTCCCGGTCTCTTCTCGAAGCAGGAGCTCCAGGAGAGGGGAGGTGCGGGACCTGCAGTGGGACTCTTGCGAGTGAGAATCAAAAAAAGGTCATTTTTTTTTTAAATGTTTTTTGTGGTCACTTATTCTACATAAGCCTTGATTTTTCATTTCACTTCTAGTTGAATGCAGAAACCTAACAGGTTTTACATTTACAAACTTGGGGGTTTTTTTTTGTGGACAAGGAAGGCTTTGACTCTCATTCCTGACAGCGATTTACCTGATACATGGTACTACTTTCATAATGTACGCTTTTCTTTGAGAAAAAAAACATGTAACAAATTGTCTTTACATCTTGGCACCTTGTAAAGTTTTTTTTTTTTTTTTATACAAAAGTTCAATAGTTTGACACTCCCCATTATTAATCACTACTTCACTGATAAACTTTGAAAGTGTGACCCTGGAATTCATCATGCAAAATATTTACTGCAGCAGGAGAAAAACATTTTTTTTTTTTTTTTAAACGGCTTTTTTTTTTTTTTTCCTTTCAAATATATGAACTTTGTTTAAGACAGCCAGAAAAGGCAGTGGTAAGATAACAGAAGGGGTGGGAAAGTATCAAAAAAACCAGCTTAAACACAAAAACTGTACAAAAATGCTTCGATCAATGATAACAGGAGAAAAAAAAAAATCTGTCAACTATGTTACAATTTAAAAGCTGAAAAAAAAAAGTCAGGGATTTTCTCCCACATGTCAGCAAATGTCATCCAATATTCTTAAAGCAAGGATAACTAAATAAAATACATGTGCAGCGTATTCTGCAATTCCATTACATACAGTAGTTTTTTTTTTTTTCAAAGCTATTTTTTTAGTATAGTTAATATAAAGCAGTTGCACAAAAAGCAAAAGGTGTTTTGACAAACAGGTCTGCATTTATTCCTTTTGAGGAATGATATCTAAAAAAAGGACCTTTCCACCTTTTCCTCCCTCCCCACCCTCCCCCCAAAAGACAAAGGCTCACACAGACACAGTGGGATATATATGTACAACATAATAAACCCCTCCCTAAAGAAGCAACTGTATATCCAAAGGGATACAGAATCAGAATTGTAAAAATCATAGTGAAGTTTGCTTGATGTAAAGCCTGAGATTTTCAGTTGGTTCTTCTGCAAGGCTGCAACACCTGCCAGATATGTTAAAATCTAATTTTTTATTTCTTTTTCTCTTTTTTTATTTTTTTTATTTTTGCTACAGTCTTTAGACTAAGCATGCAAGACATACAACTAAGTGCAACTGAGTGAAATGTATTTTTTATTTACTCATTCCCTAACAGTTTGGACTGAGGTATGCGTACTAACAGTTTCTCATGCTGTTATCTTTACTCATGTCTAGCTACACATGCTGAGAATGAACTAATCTACCAGATTTTTATCCCCTTCTGAATACCAAACTAACCAGCAAACCACTCAGTTTAGAAGCACAGGGCTCAATTCTCATGATCCCTGTCTGGCTACCGCCGGCACGTCACGAAGCTGCCTGGATATAATTTAAACGAAAAAAAAAATGTTTCAAATGACCACAGACTGCCCTTTTTTTCTTTTCTTTTCTTTTTTTTTTTTTTTTTTTTTAATTTTTAAATCTTTTGAAACAGAAAGCAGAGTTGAGTTTTATAAAAGTAACTGCCAATAAAATTTCTTGTACCAAAGCTTATGAGTGGACAGGAGTGTTATTTCCTTATGAAAAATGCTGACCAAAAACTAAACAAAACTGAGCAAATGTGCCAAGATCAACCAAAATTAAAGCAGTCATCCTAGCACAGTCCCGAAACAGAAGTGGCACACAATCTGTAGAACCAAAGACCAAAAAATTTTTTTTTCATTTAATTCTAGAAATACTATTATGTGGTCCAGTTAAATTGTGGGAGCTTTTCTGTTCTCTTCTGTATTTTATTAAACTGCCTCCTTTATCTGATACTCTAATTTTCCACGAAATAACTGTGTCTTTGCTTTGTCCAGCTCCCTTCTCATAGCTCCACCAGTAACACTGACTCCTAGTTTTAGCTTCAAAAGCTCTCCTCAATTCCTCTTTACAGACTTTTGTTTTGGTCACTGTAAAGAATTGCAAATAAAAAGTAACAACTTTGGTTCAGACATCTACTTGGCCTTCTAAATTTTCTAGAATAAAGGAGCAGTTTCCCTCTCAGGTTAGCAATAGCCCACATCTTGTCATTTCCCTCTAAATTCTTCAACCTCCTTTGATCAACAATAAGAGGATATTTGGCTTCATAAGATAAAGCATATAACAGAGAACATAATTTACCTTTGTGTAATATCTTTGGTAATTTTAGGAAAAAAAAGGTACAAAGAAGAATATAAATTAAGTTCTGAAAGGCTTTCTGAAATAATAAAAAAGCTACAGTCCTACATAAATAAATGAGTGACAGAAAAGTGGTTGCAGAATGAAAATGTTTAGGTGTTTGGTGACCGAGGTTTACTGACCTATCGCAACAAATTTTGTATGTCATGTTTGCTTTGAAGAGCCTTGCCAGTTTTGCCTAACAAGCCCCGGCGCGAATTCTCTCCTAGTAGATCTCCTGTCTCCTACAGCGAGGTTTCCATACTGGCTGGTGTGATATTGCATAACAATCTTAACTGCAGTACTGGATTTGCACAGCTGAAAATTAACACTTTAGCATTAGTGGGGCTCCATCCTTATTAACTCCCATAACAAGTTCAATCTGATATCTAATTTGTATTCAAACAGATTAATGCCACCAAGCAATCCTGAACTGATGTTTAACCGTGAAACATCACCACGTACAATAACAATTTAATGAAGTCATCTTTCCAACCACTATTTGCAAATGCAAATGCAAAATGAAAAAAAAAATAATATTGTAATAATAAATGTATAGGTGCCCATCTCGGTAATCTTAGATATTCCAGAAAGATTTGTTGACCCATTAGAACTCGTGTTAAACAACCGAGAACCTGCCACTGTACTATTCATCCTCTAATAAAAGTGAACTCTGTTGGTGCTGCATACATTTCTTTGTGCTGTTCAATTTTGTGGCATTTGCTAATATTCACCGTTGCTGCCAAAAAAAAAACCAAAACCCCAAAAAAAAACAAACCAAAAAAAAAATTATTAAAAATACTGCTTTGTGGAATGAATCTGTGTTGCTTCCTACAGTGTTTCTATGTTCATCTGTCATTCATTCTCATTCTTGCAGTACTTCGTTCCTCTCTCTCTGTTGGACAACCCTTCCACATGTATAGTGCAGCATTTGGGACCTTTTCAAAAAACAACAACAAAAAAAAGGAGACACCGAAATGGAATGTTTTCCATAGCTAAAGAAAACATGGTGGCATCTGAAGGAAACTGGAATGAATGACAGAAAAAACTACAAAACAATTCAATGACATTCAGCTTCGTATAATAAAAACACCTATTAACATTCATCACAAAGTACAGAAAACGTTGAAGCCTCCGAGAGGCCCTGGGCCCAGATGAGGCCTGAGGTCAGAACTTAAAATGGTAGAGGAGAAGTGGGGCGGGGGAATAAAAGCAATACATTAAAAAGTTTGGGATAATTTTTTCTTTTAACCCCTCCCCGATATACACGCTCACACACACACACACACACACACATATCCACACACGTGCACACACAGGCCTTCCCCATCCCAAATGGAAGCAAAAAAAAAAAAAGAAACCAACCAAAAAAACAAACAAAAAAAATGGAGTAAAGGCAGTGATAATCAACATGCAGTACTGTGCAAATATGTTGTCCATTGGAATCCTTAAAATCTGGGCAAAGACTTGATCTGCAGTTCAGGTGTACATGCTCAGTTTGATGTCCTCAAGTGTCCAAAATTGGCAGGACCTGCAGTCCACAGCTGGCTGCTAAATGCAAGTGAATCAGTTTAGCAAATTTACAACACTGATGTTGACTGTAAGAGAGGAAAATCCCAAGTACCAAACAAGTCCATCCAATGCACAGAGTACAAATTCCTTTTTTCAACAAAAAGTAGAAAAATCAAAAATACTCCCAAATGGGATACTTGATGGCACTAAGAGTTAACATATTTCATAGTTGTCAAAGTGGACTGAGAATCCTCCAGACTGTACAATAATGGAGAGATTTCACAGCTAAGTTTGACGTGTTCTTCCAATCTTCATTCTCAGGATAATGATGTCAGACATACTCATTCTATGTCCTCATTTACAGGTTCATCTTCATAATCTCTGTCGTGATCGAAATCTGGACTGTGGTTGGCTGTTGTCACTAAGGATAGCGGGCCTTCATTTTCATCTGGATCTAACGGTTCTTCTTTGACATGCACAGGGTGCCTGGAAAAATGAAAACACGGTCAATCAGCAAGTTGCTCGTTAAAAAAAAAAAAAAAAAGTTTTGACAGTTTGGGTGGTTTGGGGAGAAAGGCAAAGCGGTTTGGGGGTTCAGACTCGGTGTGCCAGGTCTCAGAGCTCCAGGTCTCCAAGGAGAAGACCCTCATCTTCTGCACCGGCCAACTGAAGCCAAGCGAAGGCTACGCTGGGCAGGCAGCGCTCAACTTCCCCGGGAAAACACTCTGGGAGGAGCACCTCAAAAGGGTTTCCGTCTTGGGATCGAGAGAAAATGCTCTCAGCTGACATATTAAGTTGATTAATACAATCTTTGGATAAATAAGAGGAATAAGCATCCGAACGGCAAAGCAGCAGTTTGTCAGCCCACCGAGCCGGCGGAGGCTGGGCTAATCATCGCTCGCTGTGTGTGCGGCGTCTCTCGTTAACATGCAGAACCTGTGAGACAACTCTCCAGAGGACGACCCCAAGTGAGGTTCTATCATTAATCAACTTCAAGCAAACACAGCAAAGAGACACCATGATACATGCTTTAAACTCCAAATTAATGCATATTTTTACAAACTGTCAATAAGGGAAGAAAAGCCCTGCCAGGAAACACAAACAGAGAGGAAAAGGCTCTCTCAACACAACAATATGATAAGAAAGCACAGTCCTAACGAGAATAATAACACTGTCAGCTGTAAACAAGGCAGAACATGATCCCCAGCTCATGGTGGGCACAAGGATGTACTAAAGAGATGAGATCTGCCAAATTTCTCATTACAGCATAGCACATGAATAACCCGCAGGGGAACGGGGCTTGGTCATTCAAAACGGGTATGATAACAATTGAAAAATGTTGTTCGTAAATCATATTTACAACAAATCCTATACAAATACAAATTACCTTTTTTTTCCTCTTTTTTTTTTTTTTTTTTTTTTTTTTTTTTTTTGTTCGGCAGCTTTTGAAATGTAAAACAGCCATGTGAGTCAATAGTGTCTTGTTGGTGGGACTTTATAGGAAAGTAGGATTTTATTGACATTACCAAGTATTAATAATGCGACACAGCACTGGAGACCCTGTTTGCTTCCTAAATAATTGATGTTGTAGGCAATCCCTTAAAATAAAGTGTTAATGAGTTCAAGTCCCACTCTGTCTCTCATTGAGTTGATATCCACCTCCTAGAGTCTTGTTTTTCCTCCATGCGGGCTGATTTAACCCTTTCACGTAGGCTACGTGAAAACACAATCTGAAGCGCAAACCTTCATTGTAAGAACTTTTTCTCTCCTTGCGCAGCTTTGCTTTAAAATGAATGATTTAAAATAGCTGCATTTTATTTTATGTTTTGTGTGGACAGGAACGACAATACTGTTTACTCCGTTGCACTGATGGACAGCAACAATAAATCACCGAACAGGGAAAATGTACTCGGTATCTGTGTACAAGCCAAAGGTAACCCTGCCTACTTCAAGTGACCTGTGTGAACCACCCGTACCCTTGTACAGCCTGCAAAGCCGTACCGCACCCTGTTTATTTATTTCGGCTTGAGTCTGGATCAGTTTAGGAAGCACCTAATTCGCTGACTACAGACATTTCTAATGTGAGCTGTGTATGCCTTTCAAGTCTCTGCATATTTCAACTTCTTGAGTTGTAAAGTGCTAGATCAATACTTAAGTATTAACTGCACCTTCCAACCCATCCAACAAAGAAGCAGCGGGGAGAAGTGATGCAGCATCCACGTACACACACCTTTTCCCTTCAAATTCACCAATATGTATCCTATCAACACATCCCTGGGAGCAAAGAGGCTCCTCTGAATGTCGTATAATTTCTACAAATATTACAAGGAGAGGGACACTGCTTATAGAATTTTGACTTAACTATTGAAAAAGGATGGGTAAAAAATAAGACTGGCAGGAGACAATTCAAGTATCACAGATCACGAATTAGCATAAGCACATATATGGTTTCGCAAGCGGAGGTGTGCATGTGCTAGCTATCCCAGTGGCTCGTGGCCCCAGCGAATGTGAAACCATGCTGATTATCTGCAACTAGAAAAACTTAACATTACGAATAGGCTGTGAGGCCCCTCACTTGGGAGAAAACGTGAAATGAAAAACAGAGAAAAAGGGGGAAAGAACAGCTACACATAGAGACTGATAAAGTGTGTGCTACTTGGCCTTTATGGCAGGGATCTTTTTTAACTGCTGTTTTAATTTAAAAGTCTTGCTTGTTGGCTTTCTGGTTTTGATGCTGCTGCCGGGCTTATTTTTGGTTTGTTTGTTGGGGTTTTTTTTAAAAAAAAGTATTATTTTTGAAAATGCAGATGAGAAATTTTCGAAGGAGAGAGAAGAACACACATCGTGTGCAGCAGAGGTGGCTTTGGCACATGGACAGGAGTTTCTCCGAAGGCTGCTCAAGGGCCACATCTCCATGTCCCTCCCTGCACCACCTTGCACTTGGCCAGAGGACAGACATGAATGGGTGCCAGCAGATAATATAGGTACCTACTGGGCTTGCAATCACCTGAAATGCTCTGAAAGTTCCTTCAAAGGTCCCTGAACCTTTCCAAAGCAAACTCTGCCCTCCTTCTGGTTTTGTTATGAAAGCAGGTGAAAACAGGTGGTTTTAACTGAGTTTCTCTTTGAGGTTTGGTGTGGTTCCCAGAAGTCAAAAAAACGAAACTTCAGGAGTGAAAAGCAAACCAAGCACCAAGTTATGAAAAGGGCTGCTCGACCCCAAGCAAGACAAAGCCTGAGAGGCCGCAAAGCCACAGGGAGGCACAGCCATGCCAGCCTCCTCCAGCAGCTCACGTGTTGGCCAAACATCAGAGAGCCAGCTTGGCAAAAACTCCATCCCCCAAATTAGGAGGGTTATCTGGGTAATACAACCCCCTGAGGAGAGATCGGCATGGAAAACAACAAAAAAATTCAACTCCTTGTGTACTCTCTCAGTTGTAAGCACAAAGTGGTGTGTGAGGAGGAAACCTTACTGAATCTGTGATTTTGCTCAAACATTTCAGAGCAACTGAAACAAATAACCTTAAATAAGCTCAAAGGCAAAGGGAGACTTTCATATCTCTCAAGTAAGTCTGCATCTTTATTTGCCACCTCACCAAACGCCCAAACTTGGGAAGGAAAACTTCCTATACAGACTGAAGAATTCAGTCTCTTGAATTACAGAAAAGGTTAAATGCTGGACTAGGCACAAGGGGGGGGCGGGGGGGGGGGG
>NW_020799116.1:8620507-8650507 GCF_003259725.1 Athene cunicularia
GGGAGAAGAGAAATTAAGAGGAAAAAAAAAAAAAAGACAGGGTTTCCCATTTTTATTTTTATAGTAGCAGAATTTCAGCACATTCCTTTTAAGTAGATGCCTAAGAGCCCAGAAGGGGTTAACAATAAATAACCTTGCTGAACACAGATTCCCCTTCTTTTCACATCTGAGTAATTCTTTTGTTTGTCCACTCTGGGAACAGAGGAGTTTTTAATAAAGCTGACTGTTGTTTAAAGCCACTGAGTTCTGGTGGTGCACACAGCATGTAGTAGTTTGCTTTGTGGCTACCTTTGGAGCATATCAGGATGAAAGTGTTATGTCCCCAAGCTGTAATTATGCGACTACTTTCTAGTGTTTCAAAAGGAGGGAGAGGGAAGGAAAAAAAAAACCCACCCTAGCTGTGGTTCAATGTGTCATAAAAAGGAAACGAATGAGCGGTAATAAGACTTCAGCTAAAGTGTTAGACTTCTTAGCTGTCATGTTAACAAGGTCCTTTAAACCTTACAATAAAGTTTAAAGCTTGATTTATTCTAATATACTGAAATTGTTTAAAAAATAATTTGCATTATGACAAGGAAATCTGTTCTGAGAAAAAAAAAAGAAAATGTCATTAACAGAGCAGGCTTATGGAAAATAAGAGGTTGCACAGTGTCTGGAAATTTGCTGTTGACTCATGATTTTATTTAGTAAACAGGGCAAAGACCTCGACATGCGAATGGTGTTCTGGCTTTAGATCCCTTCAAACTACTTCGAAACATCATTTTAATGGGGAAGCTCAGAGGCTGGTATTGGAACATCACCCGGCCGTATTTTACTTAAGCAAAAAGAAATGTTCAGCAGAGAACACATATATTATCAATTCTGAGAAAATGAAAACACTCAGGAAACAATCATTTCCATATTACAACAGAAAATTGGATTTTCTGGTGAATAATGAAAATGAGGCATCCCTCCCCCCGACCTCCTCTCTCTCCAGTATTTGTTCTGTGCCCCTCACCTGGGTATCAATGTGCTAAGAGATGATTATTAAGTGCAACAAAGGCCACGGCTATGCACAGTTCTGGAAGATGTCCTAGCCTGTTTCAACTTGGTTATTTTTCCCTCCTCGCAGTCTCTTCAAAGACAACGAAACCTTAGGTGAAATGAGAAGTGCATGAACTACACTAGCCTTGAACTTGCAAAAAAATAATTACTTGGATTAACGCAACATCATAAACGTTCATCCCTGTCTGTTAGGCCAGGAGAAACCCTTGGGAGAAGTCTTGTTTCTGGAGAAAAGCCACGTCCCTCCACTCCTCCTTCACGCCGGCCCTACGTGGTCACGGGCAGAGGATAACAAATTGTGACTGAAACTGCCTCAAGATGAATCCGTTTGTGAGAGACAGAAAGTGTGTCATGCAACGCTACTTTGGGAGAGATAATTAATACTGCACAAACAATCACTGGAAAAGCTAAACACATTATTTGAATGTTTTGAAGTAAATGGTAAAAGACAATGTTTAAATTAATTATTAATTAAAAATGAATGTTGCCATCTTTAAAGATTTTTTTTCAAAGCACTCTGTGCACTGATTTAAAATGCTGCAATATCAAAGTATCCCGAGTCTCAGATTCCTTCGTGCCCCCTCCCCTCTGACAATACATTATGCAGGTGGGAAACTTTTTTGCCATTAAATGCTAATTAGTTTCACAACTAATTACTATCACGCTATTAGGTTAATGTTTTTCTACTTTTTGATTTAGACTTACTTTTGTAAATCCCTTATTCAAATTACTTTGAAGTAAAAGACTACAAATTAGTTCTCTTTTTAATGCGTAATGTGAGCTGTGGCAAGTCAGCCAGTAATTTTACAGCCTGTTTTAAGGAACAGGCAGAAGAAAGGCAGCGTGGCTCTCGCGCGCGGTCACTCGCACAGGTAGCCAACCGCTCCACGGAGTTTTTAGAGAACTACAAGAGTTATAAACTCCGGCTTACTCACCAGCTGCCAATTACCCGCTATGTAATTTGAGGGGAGGGGGGAGTTTACAGCTTTGCGAACTCACTCCATCACCCCATAAATACTGAACACACCCATCGGGGCATCACACCCTTCCTGCCTTACCCTTTCCTGTGCCAGCTCGCTGCCCGGGTGCCATTCACGTTGAGCAGGGACAGCGATCCCCCATTACTTCATGTGGTTATATATGCACTCATTATACTGCCGTCTGTTGCTATAATGCTCCTATTAATTTTCCTTTTGATATTTTAAGAGCAATCTATAAATCACCCAGACCTTCACATGTGCCATCGTTAGTGCTTAGCAAGACCATTGTGCGTCGAGTGGGTTTTTTTTTGTTTCAGACACACCAAACAAGTCCATTTCCCAGCTCTGTCCCACTGGCTGTGCTTGTCATGTGGACCGAAGGGGAGAGAAATCACATTTTTTTCTCCAAGAAATGCAGCCGGCCTATGAGGTTTTGCAAGGTTTAAAGAAGAGAACTGCGAACAAGTTAACAATTTTACAGCCCTGTGTGCTTGTTGGACTGGACTGAGCTGATCGGTTTTATGTGGAGATTGGGAAGCAGCCCTTTTATATTCTAATCACCCTAAGCATGTTCCCTGATGGAGGTGTCGGCTCTCACTGCTCCATCCATGAACCTCAAGAACCAACCACGAACGTCTCCAGAGTCACATTTCGGCAGACGGCGAGACAACGCCTAGAGCCCCGCACGCGCCTCTGCCGTACTTACATTGCTTGCATAGGGGAACGTCCTGGACTACTGTCACTCCCGTTACTGTTCGTATGCTCCATTGCACCGTTAAGCTCTTCCCTCATCGCGTTGGCTAAATTGCCCAGAGTGGGATTTCCCATGGAAGCAGTAGTGTATAGAGGTATACTGTTCTCAGCCATTGAAGCCTGCCAAGGACACAAACAAATATATTAAGAGCCGTGACTAACGTTTTTATACATTGCACAACACATACATTTATTCCAAAACATTCTCCACATTTACATTATTTGCAATTACTGTTTTTTTCGATATTGTGCTTTCTGATAGGTATTACCCTGATTCCACCAAGGGAAATTTAACATCATTTACATCTGGGTTTAAGCATTCAGAGCTGTATTGGCTTGTGACAGGACGGAGCTTTCCATTCCCTATTTGGAATTACACCCCCTGGAAAAAATAAAACGTCCTTTTCCTACTTTCATTTTGCAAAATTAAGTTTGGGGCTTTGGGTTTTTTTTGTGGCTTAGGTCTGGGTTTGGGTTTTGTTTTTAATGAAATGAGGAAAAAATTAGAAGTCGCTCGGCTGATAACTCCTTCCTACTAGAGCAAACAAGCACCCAGCGGGAGGGCAGTGTTACCAACTTTGGTTTTTCTCATGACGCAAGTGCAAAGCTGAGGTTAGCCCTAACTGGATCAGTCCGAGCTGCACTGATCTACCTGAAGACTGAACCAGTCCATGTGAAATTTTTTAAGCCTCAGCAACGCTGCTCTTACCTCAGCTATTACAGATCTGACCATTTTATTTCAATTTTTCCTTGTTCTAAAGAAATACCATGCAGAGGCACACTGGAGTTAACTTTCTAAGTGGAAATCTTTGTAGGAAGTGAATGAGCTGTTAAATATTTTCCTTCTGATTCCCACCGTTCTGCCTGCTAATATTTACTGTGTGTCAGCATTAGCTCATGTTGACAGCACAGTCCTGTGCCCGGTGCGGCAGCGGTGGGAGCGCAGAAGCCCCGAGCGCCGGAGGAGCCGGGCGTTTGGTGGGGATGGGATGCACGAAAGCCGTAGGCGCCCAGGGACTCAAAGGACATTTAACCATTTCACCCATCCCAGCTGGATCCGGGTGACATCATCCGCAGCTCTCTGAGCCGTGTCAGCGCCGGAGAGCCACAGACGCTGGCTCGGCAGCGCTCGACCTGCTCCGGGGGGAGGTCAGCCGGCTGCGGCGGCGGAGCCAAAAAAATCCATCAGGCTCTGGGTCTGCATGATGCAAGCCCTGCCCGTGGGAGGGGAATTCATGCAAACGTACTCCCCACTGAATGCTCTCGTCTGCTCCTAATTTGTGGGACAAAACTCCTTGCTTGTTGCCATCCGAGCTGGCAGAGTTGCTCCCAGGCGAGCACAGCCAGAGACCAGGGTGGGGGGAGATGGGATGGGAAGGGGGGGGCAAAACCATCCCTGACTGCAGCATCTTCAGGAGCACGGCCCCTTTTATTCTTCCTTACGTTGACCTCTCCATGTGCAGCCCTACGTGTCACACGTGATTACAAAAGCTATTCTAACCGGGAGGATTATTTTTATCTTCTTGATTCAACAACCAGCAAACTCATTGTGATTAAGGGATGCAAAGAATGGTTCACATTTCCTGCACTTGGCAAAATAATGACTCAAGTTCTTCACCCATAGTGATAACTTGTAATTGCAGTAAAGCAATTTACTGGGGGAGAGGTGGGACACAAGGAGTATCTGCTATAAAGATAATAATAGGGGAGGTGGGTGTTTTGGGAGCCCCCGGCGACCCGTTGGGAAAATAGAGCACTGGTGTCCCTGTACCTTCCACACAGAGAGGGGGGAGAGAGCTGCTTCTTCTCCCTGGCCACGAGGGAAAACAGATGGAGGAGATGTCAGAGAGGTCTGGGTGAAGGAGAGGGGCGGCTCTGCCACCCCACAGGAAAAGAAAAACACAGCCCAGCATCCTGGCAGCACACTGCATTGACCCCTGGCCTGCAGAGAGGCGGCTGCCGCGCTCACAGGGATGCGCAAAGAGCTGGTCTTTGCAGATGCCTGCAAAAGCTGGGGGAACACTGCTCATTAGTTATTAATTAGACTGAACGTAGGCACTGCCGGGTAAAGCGGCCTTGTGTCCTAGGAGGAAGGTTACTGCCCAAGCAAGGGCTGAGCTGCCCACGCGGCACTGGCCACCTGCACGGCTTCACCCAAACCTCTGTGCAGCACCCGCCAGGATTCTGCCTCCCAAATCCAGCAGGGTGAGGAGGGAGAGGACTGAAGAACCTGCTGATGTATTTTCAACCTAAACAAGGACCTGTCTCAGTGCAATGAATATTGCTTCCACCCCATTCATTACAGGGGGCACACAAGCAGTAGTAAATCTGGCTCTTCTCTCCATCAACTCGGTTCACACGATGCTACGGAGGGGCATGAGTACATGCCACTTCCAGGAAAAGTGGGAAATGGAAACAGTTTGGAGGTTATCACAGAAGACAAGAATGGATGAAGATGACGACAACGACACGTGTTTCAGAAATAAAACACGAACAGTTCCGTATGATAAGCATATTAATTGAAATTAGTCACATAGTTAACAATGTGAAGAAATGCAAGATCATTTCATTTTTGCCTTTCAGCCTCATGAATGTAAAATGTGCTTGTAATCTTAATACTATTCAAGAGACAAAGCAGTCTTTAAAAATCACACTTCACAAGACTCAAGGGAAAATAAGTTACTAATGAATGGTATTTACAGTTGCTTCATTTAAACATGCTTTCCTTTGCTTTTCAGAAGTTACTGCATAAACTCAAATAATGAGAAGAAATGCAGAACATCGCTTTTCTCCCAATAATCTGTTTCTTGGTTCTGAAAAGAGAAGTCTGCTAAACCTTCCACAAAACACAGCTGCCCAAGCAAATAAACACGGCCATCAGGGAACTTCTCGAGAAGTGACCCTCAACAAACAACCGGGGTGCAACCACGCGCAGTGTTGCCTCCTGGATTAATTCACACAGTATGGAACAGGCTTGAACCCCCACACAAACACATCCTCCCCTGCAAACTCAGAACACGGTAATGCATTCGTATCTTTGGTTCATACAGCAAATACTGACTTTACCTGGGATTTCTGAGGTTGACTTAGGAATTTTTATAGAGAGGGGATAAAAAATGCCACCCTAATATACAGTACATGAAAAAGGGCTGGAGACGCGCACACTTTCAGGCTGCAAGTTATTTAATTGTGCACCAACACTTTGTGTATTTCTACATCGTGAAAAAACATAATTTTTGTCTTACATTTACAGTACAGTTTAAACCAATAAAAAATATGGGTTTTTTTTTCCTATAAGAATCACAATGTTTATTTTTTACCAACAATAGGAAGATATGCAAAAATAGCCCTTAAAAGAAAAAGGGGAAAAATGATCTGCTTTCTCTTTAAACCCATGAAC
Source organism: Athene cunicularia (assembly GCF_003259725.1). Taxonomy (NCBI): domain Eukaryota; kingdom Metazoa; phylum Chordata; class Aves; order Strigiformes; family Strigidae; genus Athene; species Athene cunicularia. The sequence goes on from NW_020799116.1 coordinate 8,626,685, forward strand.
AATAGAAGGTCACGTGCCGCAGTATCCTATCATTCAGCACATTAATAGCTGTGCTAGAGTAATTACACTTGTGGTATTTTTGCCTCAAGTGAAATTCTGAAATAAGAGGATGGAAATTATGATACTGCTGATAAATATTAATAAGTGAACTTTTAATTTTTTTGCCACAATATTCAAAATGCTAAGCATCTAGCTAATGCTGAAGCAGCCTGATATGTGTTTGCCTCCAGGGACTATGATGCTTTATGCACTTAAGAAAAAAGTTTAACGGAATTAAAATTTAATATCTAATTAGAGCAAGGCTAATATATTTTGAAATGAGTGGGGAAGACACACACCTCTGTTGCATATTTGCTACAGTCGTTAATCTTACCTGTAAAGCAGCATTGAGAGGTGTGCAGTAGGTGTGGCTGGTCTGTATGTTTTTAATAAGAGAAGGGTTACTGCATAAGAAAAACATAAAAAGGAGAGTTAAATGTAACCAACTTCTGTGCGAGTGTTTCAAGCATGTAATGCTTCCTCCCACACCAGAAAACTAGAGCTGAGACTGTTTCTCCACACAAGTTCTCTTTCGTATCTTTTTTTTTTTTCCTTTTTTTTTTTTTTTCAAATTTAAATAGCTGAGATTTCGGCTATGGTTATTATATTTGCCTTTACTAAATAAGGAACATCATTATCTCTCGACGTTACCTCGCCATGTGTTCTACTACCCTGCGTTAGTAGCACATCTTGGCATCTCTGCTCATTTTAGCTGTGTTCAGGAGAAATTCTCCAATACTCGTCATGTCTGGGAGCCAGTAACCATGTAATGGTCCATCAAGAGGAGGCTATGATCAAAAGCATCATGGGACATTTTAAATATTACTTCATGCAAATCACTCTCCAAGTTGCTGGCAGCAGAGTCCCTCGCCATGGAGCAGGGGACTGCCATGCGAGAGGATCTGAGCCCTGTTATTTCCTGCCAGGCAAATGTCCCCGGCGAGCGGTTGCCTACACCATCGCCCCAAACACTTTGGAGTTGTGGGCACGGAGACAGAACGGCAGGTGCTGCTGCACCACAGTGAAGTGGTATGGACCATGCAAAACAACACGCTGCCCTAAAGGCCATTTTAAGAAAAAATATTCTGATGTACTCTTTTGGACCCTTATTTTAGTCATCTTTTATATAAAGGGCCAGATTTGAGGAAAATGAATGCCAAGCATATCTGCTCTCGTTAGTGGGCATCCAAGTATCACTGGTTCCATCAGAGAAGAAAATAATTTTTTGTTAAAAATCATCATATTCAAACCAGATAAAAAGTGCCAATGCAAAAAAATCTCCAAAAAGTTTTATCGCTCATGGACATATTTATTTTTGTTGTTTTTCACGTGGGAATAAACCATGTGAGAAGAGTCTTAACTGAACCCCTCCCACAGGGACCAGCAAGGATCAGTTGTCCTGGAGAGATGGCCTTCGAGTAAAGGTCAAAGAAAATTGCTTTGGGAACCCCAGGAATATTTGTGTGTGGTTGCTGTAGACACAGGATGGCCTGTTGATCATAATCTTTACAGCTGGTCTCACTGCATCTCAAAGTTTTTAAAGTTAATTCAGCATTTCTGTTTTATAAGCACCTTACTCTATTTCTGATTAAGAGCTGCAAAACAGAGCATACACTGAAAGCAAAGGAAAACATCAGAATTAAAACTTATCTGAAGCCTTTCCTGGCATATACCTGTTTTCCTGACAGGTCTACAGCAGCATATCTGCACTAGCGTGGATAATTATTTTAGTCTACATTGCACTATAAACAAATGCTATAACAAACATGTCAAAGTAGAGTTATTACTACAGGCATTTGGATTATCAGAGCAGGACACACAAAATACACATAACAACCAAAAATTTAGTTTCTTTAGCAGCAAAGGTGATGTCACTATTTCGTGAAATGCAAGTCTACATGAGATGGGTAAATCATGCAAAGCAAAGCAACAGCAGAAAAAAAAAATTAAAGCAAGTAAAAGCTCTTACTGTGCAACAAGCTCGCCAAAGTTTTCATCAGGGCAGTATTTTCGAGGACGGCCTCGTTGAATATGACGGCCACGTTTAAACTCTTCATCATCAACAGTCCAAAAGGACCCAAACTCATCCTCTACTCTGATAAAGCACTTATGCAGTGAGAGGTTGGTGCGAATGGCACCCTGGGACAAGAGCAGCAGCAAAGGAGATGAAGTGGAAACAAAGGGACACGGGATCGGGGACAGAACAGACATCAAATACAGGGAAAAGGAAAAAGAAAATAAAATGCAATAAGCATAAGCAAATGGTTTGTGAGGGTTAATATGCATTGCCACCTAAAAGCTACTAGCATGTGATGCAACAAACACCAAGCAAGCAGGGTCAGGGTACTGGTGGGCATACAAACAGTAGTGATGAGATGTTTGTCTTGGTTTCCCTTAACTGAAACAATGCGAAACCACCTGTGGTTGGTCTAACACCAGCTAGCAGCCAAAAGCCTCTACGTTAAACTGTAAGCATGATCCAAGCTAGGCTAAGAAGTTCAAACATGGTGGACATACCCACTGATCTTTTGTGGCCTTCGTTTTTGGAACTCTAGTTCATCCACTGTCCATACTGCCCCTTTAACGTTTTCTACTCGCACAAAACACTTGTGAAGACTAAGATTATGACGCACTGCATTCTGCAGCAAGTATAAAAGAGAAAACATTCAAAAACTTTCTATGAGAAAATGCTCATCATTGTCCAAGAACAGCAGCACAGTCAGCTTGACAGTCCTCATTTTGCAATGTTAAGCCCCTTCCCCTCCCCGCACCCGCTTGCTTTCCCCGGCTCTTTACATCTTATTTTGCAAAGACAAAATAAATACGAAAGCTTAAACCCAAGATTAAAAATTCAAGTTATTCTTATCAATTATCCCCAGTGTGAATGAGAACAGCCATCATTTTAAGCATGCACATAATACAGCACATTTCATACAAGAGGAACATTGCTTAGACATTTTCAAAACAAATATATACGCTCTGCAAAGAGAAACTTCTCCTCTCCTGGAAAAGAAAGCAGTTAGAACAGAAAGGATTTCACACAAGTACAGACGGCTCAATTTAGCAGAGAGGCACTGGAGCTAGTGTTGCTGTGGTTTCCCACAGCTGGGCTAATGTGAATCAGGTGCTGAACCTCCATCCACACCCACGGCACGGACCAAGGGCTCGGGGGCTCGGCAGCACCCCACCGGCCAGCACGGCACCGACTCCTGCCTCCACGGCTTGCTCTTATATGGAAGTTGGCTCCTATTTCTGGCAGACTACTGTACTGACTGATCTGAGCCTCTGCCAAGTGAAAACATGAGGAAGGCTCTCCGAAACAAAGTGATAATATCCCCACAGCTCATCACCCAGAGGGACCTGCGCTCATGGCATCCGATGCTCAGACGTCCTCTCTGCAGCTCAGCGCTGGGGAAGGATGAGCCCCACCAACCCCTTTGGCGTGCTTGGACCTTTGCTGCAGCCAGACATAATGAGACACCTCACTTTGTCACGGCAAGCTGTGTGGCCTTTCTGTCCCTGTTCCCTCTGAAACGTTTCTGAGAGCCTTGCTATTCCTCAAATGGAGTGCCATGCTCCTTCCCCGTTTTGTGAGCTTTCTGAGCAAATACTCTACTACAAAGCCACTCAGATCTGTACATGGAGCTTGTCCCCAGTACTGCTGAAAGGGGCTTGGTAAACAGGGAAAACAGAAGAAGCCATTTGCTGAAAATATGCAGGCGAACAAACTCCATCCATCATCACTGGCACCATTGATTTAGTCAATCTGGTTGACTCGTTAGCAGGCACAATGCCAGCCAAACACATGGCCTGGGTCTAGGCAACCAAGAGACTACAATTTTTTTTTCCCCTTCCCTCGTTGTAGTCTTTTTTTTTTTTTTTTTTTTTTTTTAATGAACATCGGGTCTGGATGGTGAAAGGGAGCTCTAATCATGAATGTCTAAATCACTGTGCAAACAAAGGGTACGCACAGTACATTTGTCATGTAAATTAAGAGGCAGTGGTGTGTGTGTGCCTGGGAGGGGAAGGCTAAGAGTCTTTTGCTACTTTTCCATTTCTCTGCAATCACTAGCACAGTCCCCACGCTCCCAGCCCTGGTACAGAGGAAGACTCAGGGCTCGAACTGCCTTTGCTCAACAGATGCTTGAGGGCAAATGTGTCTCCTATGGCTGTAGGTGCCTGATCCCAGCATTTTGGTTTTTCCATGCTGATCTGCTTGTGAACTGGTGGAAAAATAAACTTTGAATATGCTTTTCCTCTTAGCAAGTCAGAAATCTAACAGAAAGTCAACCTGTCCATCAGGGCTCTTTCCTTCTTCCCTTACCTTCTTCTGTTCATTTTTTTTTCATTTTTTTTTCCCCCCTCCCACCTCTTCCAGATTTCACTACTTTGGAAATTTTTGGCAAAATCCCTGAATTTGAGGTGAAGGAAAAACATGCAAACGCCCCACACCTTTTGGGCTAAAATCAGCCAGCTCAGCAACTGTTGGTGGGTGCCGCACTAGTGCAACCCGACACAGGGCTGCCGGCCCACATCTGGGTAACTCAGGCAGTTTCCTGTGAAAATGGGAACACTGTCAAGTCTGGAGCAAAATGTAAGAATAATAACGCTGTTTCCCCCAGTGAAAGCTGATCTTGTAGTTCATACAGCAGTTGATCAAACGCATACAGCAAAGTTCAGCGAAGGGAGTCCTCGGAGTTTGTAAACAGTCTCTAAATACATGGTTGAGGAGAAATATTTGTGTTCTTCTTTAAATAAATTTTATGCTGGAGAAATATTTTACAGTCTGTTCTTGTTCTCTTGAAGTCAATGTGCAACTGATGTTCAAGGCTGCTGGATCGGGCTCTTGCTGGATATGTTGAGACAGACACGTTGAGTATTTGCAAGACGTCCATGAGGTGCTGCCCTCACTTTCTATTTTCCATGTGATCACTTATTTAAGGAATTCATGGCAGAAAAAAAATTGTTTTGTTTCCCCTGCCTCTGGATACTGGCTATCTAACAGTTCTATTTGAACAATACCCCAACGTTTCGGAGCCACACCTGCAGCTCGTGCCTCATGGCTGCGACTCAGTGCCAGCAAATTACTCCAAAAAATAAAAGCAAACAGACATTGCCTCTGATCTGTCAGAACCAGTTCACAGTGCTCCCCCAGCAATCAGCTTAACAGAAAAATTAGGAGCTATTATTGTAAGATTATATATTTACCTTGTTAAAAATATTTGTATGCAAGCCACTTTTGCAGAAAAATTACCCTGAACATGCTTGAATGTAGTAAATGAAAGGGTTTGTTATTTTAATAAGTGCTCAGGCTCTGCTGGTACGGCATTTTGGGAAAGAGGTTCATTTTTTAAAGGCCTTTATTCCTGTACTCTTCTGTGTTTTTGAAAGAGGGCTCAGGAAATCTTGCCCGCACCAAACCCTGACCCTAAACTTGGGGAACACTGACCCAAACGCCCCCTAAGCATAAGCCGAAGGTGAACGCAAATCATCACGTATACATTCAAATTATTCAGATTCTGCAATTAGCCCCTTGTGCTTGTTCTGCGCCCCGTGGGCTTCCCGTCATGCCAATCCAGAGCTGCATTTTCATCCCTGCTGTTCCCGAAGGCTGGCATAAATCTGCGCAGTCTTCAGCACGAAAACCTGCATTACTTCAAGCGGTTGCCAATTTTGCTAGCGCTGGTGGAACCTGGGGGGAAGCTTTTCTTTTTTCCCTGTTAAGTGAAGCAGGACCTGGACACCTGAACTAGGTCAGTGTCCAAGAGGGGTCTCCAACGGTACTTGCCTCCTCGGGACACACCTTGCCCTTCTGCGAGCCCAGCAGCTGCCGCAGCTCAGCCTCTCTCCTCCTCTGCTGAAGCACACTGTCAGTGCACATGGATTTTACGTGATGCACAGAGCTCATACCTAAAACTAGCCTCACAGGAGATACGGCCAGGACTGCCTGCTGCCTTCTTTCACTCCCCCCTCTGCTTCCCTTCCCTTTGCTGCTGGAATTAAATAGGATTTTTACTTCAGCACCCACACCTGCAGCTGCTGAAAAGTCCTACTGGAACCATTCCAGCAGCAAAAGACAGGCAGGTCTAAAAGGATCTTAAATCAAGGAAAGTTAATTTCCTTTCTGGATAGTAAGGAAGCTGCAAAGTGAAACACTGCTCATGTTTTCCAACTGCAGTGAAGAATCAAAGCAGCAATCACAGAGACTTTTCCTAAACGCTCTTCTAGACCAAAGTTGAAAATGTACAAAATTGTGCTGGGATATGAATTAAAAGCAAAACATGCTACTAAAACCCAAGCTAACTTCCAAGGACCATTTTTAGCTCGAGACAGGACAAACAGAAAGAGCTGATGTAACAGCATATATGGGATATACTCAATCCTACCTGGTCATCTGAAGTTGTTTGAGAGCAACAGAGTTGTGTAGATTAAGAGAGACTCAAAGTACCAGGGATGCAATTTTTACAGCGATAAAAGATCCTGTTATTTAATTCAGTGATCTGTAATTGCACCAGCTTCAGAAGCCAGCATGTCTATTATAATGCTATATATAAGGGAAGGAGTGGCCCCCTCCCAAATAAAATAAAATTAACTCCCCAGACCTCTTATCGAACAATATCTGAGACAGTTATGGTAGGAAATCGAAGTGCAAATAACAGGTTTATTTCTGTTAAACACATTCCTTATTGTGGGGCTTGCTTCTTGCGTATTATGTTCAGTAAGCTTCTGCGTGAGATTAAAAAAAAGAAAGGAAGTTTATAACAGTGAAGTTAAGAGTCAACTGACTGAGGAAAGAAATCCACTGATCTATAGATCCTAGGAAAAAAGAGCAGTTGTTGTGATTACAGTCTGCGTGGCTAAAAAGACAGTGTATCTTCTAATGACACAATAACTTTACTGCTTTTTTTTTTTTCTTTCCTAATACGTTCCAGCTGAAGGGCTTGAGTTTCACTGCTAGCAGCAACCACACAGAGGAACTCGTGGCATAATCACAGAACATAAAAGCCAATAATGGGGATTCAATTAGTGGTTTTCAAAGGCAGAAGAATTTTTCTGCCAAATATCAAATTGTTCCTGCAGATAAGGCACCCAGTGTGTGTCAAAACTGCCGATCTAAATTTTCATGTCCACATGTTGTTACAATTTGTTATGTCATCAGCAATGTCTATTCTGTACATGTCAGATATCAAAGGCGAGAGGCATAGGCGGGCTAAGGCTTACCTTCCACGTTGCTGCGTTGCGTCTGAAGTAAGCAAACATTCGCGTGAACCAGTTGTAGATTTCATTTAGTGTTAGCTGTTTTTCTGGAGATTCGAGGATGGCCTTGTGAAGCAAAGTGATTATAAGATCAGTTATGAGCACACCAGTACAGAATACGCTCACAGTTTTACTTCACCGAATACAAAAAAGGAAAGAAAGGAAGAGAGAAAGAAAGAAAGAAAAGAAGAAAGAAAGAAAGGAAGAAAGAAAGAAAGAAAGGAAGAAAGAAAGAAAGGAAGAAAAGAAAGAAGAGATTTGGAGGAAAAAATCCAAAGGAGGGTTTTCATAATATGAACTAAGATTAATGGCTGTATTTAACAGTTCAATGGCAAAATTCAAAATGGAATTATCTAATTGTTTTGAGTTTTTATTTCTGTTTCCTTACAGAAATATTAATTTATTAGTCATTCATAAAGCAGAATCAAAGAGAAATGCAAAACATTTCACTAGCTGATTAAAGCTCAGTAATTATTTAGAGCTCAGATTAATTCTAGGGATCAGAGATTACTGTAGCTTGTGATAATTGACTTGCCATCTTTAAACAGGCTCATTTTCACTGTTGTGTGAAATGAATTTCCTAATAATCACATCGTATTGTAATACTTAATCAAAAGCAATTATGTTATATATTGCAGTTCTAAAAACCCTTATAGTAAAGGTTTGAGCATTTGAGCACGCTTACATACCAAAGGTTTGAAAATCTATTTAATCCAGAGTGCGCACATATATAGCAAGGTATTTTTTTTCTAATCCAAATGCGTGTGTTTGGCTCATCTTACCTGTCTAATTAAAGATGCATACGTGAATGGTGGTCTAACTTCTGCGTTCTTATAAAATTCTTGGTTCTGGGCAATATCTGCTAAATAAGAGCAGTTGTTCTGTTATCATCACAGCCTGCCACCGTGGGGCTGCAGGCAACAGCAAGCCGCCCCACCAAAGGGGCTGTGTCACCAGAACCCCTTTACCTGAAGAAATGGGGACGTTGTATTTATCCGAGTACCGCCTCCGGATGGGTCCAACGTTGTGCATGCTCGTGGTAGTGATGACTGACGGTCCCTGCGTGACGGGAGTGATGGGCGCAGTCGGGGTGGTGGGAGTATGAGGTAAGCTCTGCGGAGATGCCTCGGATGCAGTCTTGGAAAGCGTGACGCTCGATACCAGATTCAGCTGCGGAGGGAAGGACGACGATTTCGTTACAAACGGCATTTCTGGCTAATTAAGGGCTGCAGAGAAAATTCTCGATAACGGAGTCCTCCTCGGTTCAAAGCAGACAACACAGCCCGAGCGCTTGCTTCGGCACAAAGCGCTGTTGTAACATCTCCATTAGGAGCCATGAAAGGGAAATAAATACATACATTTCCGAACAGATTTTAAAAAAGAGTAACATAGCCTGCTGCCAGAACTACATACCATGGATTTTTATCTAAACCTTAAAACAAGATCTCACAGAGTACGCAGTCATTTTAATATTTTATTTTTGTTCCATTGTTTCAGTCTTAACCCCACACATCTCTTATTTCTATGCTATCATTATGCATGACTTCTAATCAGTCTTCTTAGATATTTCATTGAAGGCATCAGGCTTAAAATAAAAGGCAAGACTTTCCTAGGGACGTACTAGGGAGAAGCGCAATCTTTCTCTTCAGCATTTGGGCTCCCCCCGCCCCCCCTCCGTTCATCCATTTTAAAACCAAAGCCAGGAGAAGGTTAACACTGGAATAATTTAATTAATCACACTGCATGAAATACTGCAAGCATTCAGCCCAGCAGAAGTGGCACCACTCTTTTTTCTGCTAGGACAGAAGGCATCAGCGTTACCTGCACGAAGCCCAGTCCCGGACAAATGGCAGCTGGCCACAGTGGGCTGTAAAACACAACTGTCTCCAGGATTGTGTATCAAACCCAGACCCAACTCAAGTGTTTTTGATACACAACCCTATTTATATAACCAGCATCCACATTCCTCCCCGACCCTTTCTTTTTACCCTACGAAGTCCTTTGAAAGACGATGCTCCACCTCAATAGGTCACTCCTGCTGAAGTATTTTAAACAAACAATTTGATCTCTTAACAACAACATCAGAAAAGATGACTGAGGAAAGGGCTCTTTGACTACTTTCACATTTCCTTCCCTTAGGCAGTTTTGTGAATAATATTGGTGAAATCCTGACCCCACTGAAGTTGGTAGCAAAATTCCTACGGAATTTAACAGGGACAGAATTTTACAACTTTTGTTCATGATTAAAATTCCTTTTTGCTGGACATTAAACCTTTTCAGAGGAAGGCAAGGTGCACTACTCAGCTATGCCCTCAAATATCTCATGTTTATCTATAAGGTACTGTATTAATTTTCCTTGTATGAAAGTAACCAGATAAGAAAACTCCTATTAGCACCCTCATATGAGTTAACAGCCACAAATAACGTTTCTTTATAAAAATAATGGGATTTATCCAAAACAAAGGTAGTGGAAAATAAAGGGCTCTTATATTATAGAAAGGATACCAACACAAAAAGCTCACTGCCCCCAGAAAGGGCACAGATGAACAACAGATAAATTGTGATTGCTTTTCCTTCCCGACAGCAAGACGAGGGAAGCCCCAGCCACAACCACCCGGCCAGTACACTGGCACCTCAAGCACCGCTCCAAGGACAGGAGGCGGGGAGCCGCGGACCTGCAAACACCCATCCTTCTGTGCAGGTGCTTACAAATATTTAACCCTTTGTGGCAAAGCTGGAAAGGGAACCCAGAGAGGGATTGTGAAAGGCGGTGAAATATGGGTATTGATCTCGCAGAGCCTCCCGCGCCGACGTACGCCGCTAAGCGCAGCCTGGAGGGCAGCACGCCTGTCCAGCGCTCCGCGGCGCCGGGCGCTGCCGCCACGTGCTGCCCGCCAAAGCCTGGTCCGTTCGTTGACTGGTGATTTAAGGACACTGATTAGGGACGTGTATATAGTAATGTCTCCCTGTTATCCATCTATCCATCTATTACATATGATAAAAGGACCAGTGATGATAATAATAGTAGAACTGACAGGTCGCACCATGAAATTAAATCTACTGTATTTTATCTCAGTTTCTAAATGGACATTTTAACAGTCCAATAACTGCGAGCAAATCTGCATCAATTTTAAGTGCCCATCTCTAGCGCAGGCTCGGCAGCCGGGCCCTCCTGTTGGAAAGATCACTGCTCGTGCTTCATCATTACAGCTCCAACTACTCCATTTCAAAAGAGTCCCCTTCCTTTTTTAGTGTGTAAAAACTTAACATTTAATCTGTTTCTACTAGGGAACTGCGAGAAAGGATCCACAAAGGTCAGCGTTCCCTGCTTAAAGAATTTGAATTGAGTTAAATTTCTTTAGGCTTTTCAGCGTAGGTAGCAACTAGGAATAAACACAGAAGAGGATGAGCAAAGGGGGGGGCTTTAACAGGCTTGACAAATGACACTGCGATTCACACCCACTGCTGGGCTGCCACTAATAAGCTACAGAGGAAGCAGCCAATCTCAGCTAATTACCAGATAAAATTGTATTGTAAGGACTCTAATTAGGAGATGCTTATGGAGGTGATCTAATGATTAAACGCTGCATCCAAGTGACCCCACCATCAATGTGCAGTGGTGCAAGATGTCACCGGAATATTTTGTAGAAACAGTAATTTTATTTCAAGGAGGGGAGGCAGTAATATTTGTAATAATGGCTATGAGGTAAACTAATTAAAAGACAGTTCCTAAAGGAAGACTGTGGCTTTGAGCAGCTGTGGCCGTTCCAAAACAAAGTGCCAAATCTCAACAGAGGAGCTGCAGTCAAGTGGAAAATTTCTGCCTGACCTCTGCTCTCGCTATTAATTCGCAGGAAAACTAATGACACATATACATATTCCCACAAAATTGTTCTAATTGCTAATTTGCCAAAGGAGCCCAGTTTCCAAATTAAACATGACTGCAGTCTGTGAGGAAAGAGAGAACAAAAAGCTGGAACGCAGTGAGTCTGCTGTGTTTCACCTCTGACGACCATTTGCGAGCCTGAACCAACAAGTTAATGAAACACGACCTTGTCGATCGCTAGCGAAGTTTTTCCTTTTTCCGTGTTTTATTTGATGACACTCTCCTCTTCCAGCCAGGGTCCGATCCCTGCCGGTGCTGTTACCAAAACACAAGCTAGGGCAAGGGAGGAGAGGGCTGCACTCCCTCCACAGACCTTCACTGCTGCTTTCTTTGTTGCATCTATAGCATAAAGACTGAAAAACAGGCTGTGAATTAGAGCAGAATAACAAATTATGAATGGTGTTGGTTTTGTTGCCATCTTGAATTATTAATATGAATGGTAAACTATTAAATCTTAATATTGGCGTGAATCAGAAACGTGAAAGTGGCTGTGGACGACTGTGCAGGGCAAAGATCAGGGAGGGACCAGGCTGGGAGGGTTTCTTTTCCTGATGGAAACTTGACACGGTTTCTCCCTGTTTGCATTTTCTATTTAAAAACAAGTTACTATGATTAGAAAAGTTGTTCGTGTTGGTATTTTGTACATAGCCTGCTTCCCACATACAGTAATTTTTGGATGAGGTATCACTGCTGTCAGAGGGGAGGGAGCCTAAGTCACAGAGTTAGCACTTTAATGAGCAAGGACTTTTGCACTGCAGTAAGGCACAATGTGGGGCACTCTGCAATCATGCCAGAGTACAGCCCTTGTGCCAAAGAGTTAAATGTTTTTGTAATGTTTGTACCGGGGATATGGGGAGGGAGGATTTTCTCCAGCCTCAAAAAAAAAAAAAAAATTAAAGTAATTTTAAAAAAATCCCCAAAACAAGAAGAAGAAAAAAAACCAACAGAAAACCCACTGAAGCCCACAACAGTTTTAGGTCCTAAAATTCTGCAAATTCAATTACTGAACCTTGTTGGGTGCTTTGTTCAGTCTTGGGTTTTGAGAACATTTCCTCATACTATTTTAACTTAATCAGAAATGCCACAATTGTTGCAGCATTCAACAACCTGCTTATGATTTTATTATTAACCTACCCTTTCAAGAAAAGAGTCATGTCTTCCTATTAAAGGTGAAGACTGAGTCATCTTTTTTTTTTTTTTCCTTTAGATATAAACAAGGCTGAGAGGTAACCCTCTCCTTCACCCTGTAAAATAGATTTCCAGTAAGTGGCTCTCCCACTAGGGCTAAGTTTGACTTCTTTTTGTGTAAACATTTTACATGACAATAGTGGCTGCACATAAAAAAAGCCCCTGAAACTCTTTTAAAAGCAAAAAAGAAAAAAAAAAAAATCTATTTCTAAGTGTCATGGTGGGGCCATACCCACTGCTGCAGGGCAGCAACTCCTCTGTGATGGATGCTGCTGCTCAGGTCCCAACTGAGTTCCTGGGACTGACACACTCTGAAGCAGACTCCTTTTCTAGATCCTAAAGGTGGGAGAGAAAGCTAATGAGAAAAGCCTAAAACTTTTTCAATGCTGTGTCTTCCTCTCCCGTTTCAGCCTGGACACATTAGTGTATTAGATGCAGAGCCTGGCAGGCAGCAATCACTTAGCAGGTGTTGTTATTGGCAGGAATACTAAGGAAACCAAAGCTGAGGAGTGAGACTTAATGAAAACCAGTATATAAAAACAGCTTTTGTTGTGCTTGAGAATCTCTCTTTATTGCTGCGTATCGTTATTTTTTCAAACTATAAAGTACGGCTACAGCAGCTAAAATGCTCAGTCATTACCTCAACAGTTAAAAGACTATTTTTTTTTAAATGCTTTGTTATTACAGTTGCTAAAAACAGTATTTCAAAACAATCATAACTGCTATGGTTAGGGTAAAAAAAATACATTAAAGAAGGGGTATCTAACAGTGCATTTTATTTAAAGTGCCAAAAGTTTCTTTAGAAGACTTCTGTCTATTTTTAAAAGATGGCTATAGCACCCAGTATGCAGAATTACTTGTTGGTTGATGCTTTTTCCTTTTCCTTCCCTTCCTATGAACTTCAACATAAATTAATCCAAAAAAAAAGCAAGCACATTTCCATTTCAACCTATTATGCTGATCACTAACACCAATGAAAATAGCATGTAGGGGAAGGTACCTTAATAGCAAAACCAGAATGACAATTCTTGAGAAATTGTTGTTCTGGCTTTTGTGTTGTGGGGTGGGTTTTTTTGGTTTTTGTTTTTTACCTTGAAAAAAATTCACCTTACAAAAATATGTCATGGCATATTCCTTCAGAGATAGCTTTGTTCTCACTTTATTCAGGCCCTTTAAGTCTCACCAAAACAACACACAGCAACAGGAAAAACTTCGTGTGTTCCAAGCGTTAAGCTGTGAGATCCTTCCATTTCAAGTGCCGCACTGTTGGCCATTTTAATTATGAAGTTGGACATATTTAAAGATGGTGCTGAGCACTGCCCCAGCTCCTCATGTGCTCTCCCCTCTGCAGCCACCCTCCTGATTGTCCAGCAGCCCCCCGGGAGCAGGGCAAGACTGGCCTTTTGCAGTACACCAGACAGCAACAGCAACTGTCCCGCGTACGTACCCCTCTGCCAATGGTCTAGGCCATCCACCACTCCAATACCCAAGAACGTGCTTAAATGTCAGTGGGGTTAACAGGACTGGAGAGCTTTACTGACAGATGTCTTGGTGGGCTGGTGTAGTGCAATGCACACACAGGCCACTCCACCTCCCTTCCCAAGGTCAAAATTACTTCGGGAGCTAAAGCCACCCAAAGGTGGGGATATGATGGATGGATGTGGCTAGACTGGACAAGCAACCCCTCCCGAAGCTGGGCAAGTTTTGAATAGATGCACAACCACCAAGAACCTGGCTGTGGTTCAACCGATCCGACCTGCCCCAACCCCGCCCACTCAGCTACTGCCTGAAGCCCAAAAGGCAATGACGGTACCGATGGTCAGTGTGGATTACAAATGGCACGTGGTTAAACACAGATGGCTCAGTCACCAATTTTACCTGCCAGGAACGAAATAGTTTAAAAACAAGCATTAAGATCCTTTAAGCAGAATAAAAACATTTTCTCAGTCATGAAAAGGCTGTAATTTTAAATCCCAATTCACTGCTATGTTTGGATTCGCAGCTGCTCTTTCCTTTAAAATCACCAATGTACCGTAATATATTAATTCTAACATACACCTTGCATTAGTTATGTTGGAAAAAAAATTTAATTACTGGATGTAAAGAATACTTTGCACTGCAATAATGGTCATCAGATCTTTTTACCAAAGTCCTATCCCACTGAGTTAAAAGGACTAGGGTCTAGCACAGTCTACGCAGTGCCTGTGTATTTTTTTCACTAGGAAAGCACAATTTATGCAAAACACTATACTTCTACATTTTATAATTAATTTTCAAATGCTTCACCTATACATATTTTAATAATTTCTGATTTATCAGATGGTATCTATAATAAATTTTTCTATATTTCAATAAATGAAAAGAAGGCAGTTTCAATCCAACAACAGAGTGCCACACAATATAGGCCTGTCAGGCACCAATTTTTACTTCTAACATGTAAGTTAAAGGATAAGGAATTTATAATGCTGCCTGTGAACGAAACCACTTTTCATACACAAATGTGATCTTTTTTTTTCCAAAGGGTAATACAACAGTACATTTACATAAACTAATCCAAACAATCTATGTATTTGACAATGGCAAACCTCACACAGACTGCCTATTGTTGGTTTACATCTTGGAGTTCTTTATGTTGGCTTGTAACACTGCTCTAGCTGTCAAAGGTTTGACTTGGACTCTAAATAAATGGTTATAGAAGTGCTGTGCAGCGATATTGGACTTCTTTGCAAAAGAAAACCTGCTGTGTATGAATTCAAAAGCTATTAATTTTTCAGTCAAAAATATTCATGCCTATTTCTTTTAATAAAGAAACACTGTGCTGAGCAACTGAGAGATAATGTTGACTAGTGGTACAGAATTTTCAATAGAGCAGTTAAAAATAAATTTAGTAGGAGGTCCCCAACAAAGCTATAATTTTCCAGAATGTAAAACATTTTTAATACTAATCAAGACAGCCCTTTTCCCCCTGCGTTCACTTTTTTTTTTTCCTTTTTTTTTTTTTTCCTTTTTTTTTCCGCTGCTTTTCCCTGTTTATTAGCTGTTAACACTAATCTTCATGGCGACACCGCCTGGTATCTCCATAGCCTACAACACCCGCGAAAGCTTCCTGCCCTCCGTGGCTGAGCATCGATCACGAGCTGCCTTGCCAAACGCTGCTTGCCTTCTTATGATTTCCTCCCTTTAGTTTTTAATCCTTCCTCCTGAGGGGCACCGCTGTTATGAAAGGCCTCAAGGCAGAGTGCTTTGAGACTCCCAGATTATTCCGCTGTTTTAATTTTTAATCCAGTAAGAGCTATAGAAACCAAACCTCCTCCCCATTCTGTTGGGTCTACATGCTTTGCCAACAATGCGCTGAAGCATTTGCATTCAGGCTGAGATGGATGTGAGGAACTAGAAGAATAGTATTTTTATAGATACTGTAAGTAGTTTCTACTCTAGAGGGCTGGTATCCACTGGATCAAGCAATTTTCGGCATCTCAACAGCTTAAATGGAAGGGTTTATACCTACCACTCAACTCTCTCCAAGAAGGTACCGAAATTTCCTGTTGACTTTGACATCTGCTCCAGTGTTGCTGAATAGCCTGCAATTTTCTGTCTAGTAGCCTCCCTATGCACTTCTGCAGCCATTTATTTCCAACTACATGGAAACTGAGAAATCCTTTTCTAGTAAAAATGTGTGCGCGAAGTGTTTAATGATTTTATGTTCTCTATCTCTGTAATGTGTTCTGTTTCAGACATTAATTTTGTCTACCAACTGCATCTTGGCAGGCTACCATATTTGCTGGGTTAATAGTCTGACTCCTTTTTATTTCTATCACCATAAATCACACATATATGGGTGTGTGTTTGCTTTATTTATAGAAAAAAAATCAGTCAAAACAGATAAACCAATACTTTGTCATTATGCTGCATCATTGCATATTGATTAAAATTGCTAGTACTAACTATAGATTGTCAACGCTCAATTAATTTTCACACAATGACTCAAAGCAAAATCAAATAAAGCCAGTGTACCTTTAAATCTTACAAATCTTAAAATCAAGAAGCAAAGCACTCTCTCCATTTTGAATAATCATTGGAAGCTCCGAGGAACATTTTCAGCGTTAAGAGGTTGGGAGAAAACAACAGCTGAAGAAGAGTCATTTTGGTTAGGGAACGAGATGGTGGATTTGCCTGGGTTTGGAGGTACCCAGGGAGTTGGCCTGGGCTGCAAAGCCACTTGCTTCCCCCACAGCCCCTTTTTTAAAGGGCAACCTGAGGCAGAGGTTTCCCTTTTCAGTTTCAACAGTATAAAACCTGATACTGGTAACTGTGATTATCATCAAAACATGCAGCTAGAGTCTCTTCTACTATAAATGTCTGTCAGACAGGGAGAAAGCAAAATAAATATACTAAATATAATTTAATTACATCTCCTTCCTAACACTTCCTAAGATTTCACACAAGTTAGACTGATGCAAAGCGACTTACAGGCTAGTATGTGAGGCCAGAAAGAGGCCTAATGCATCAGCTTTAGAGCAAAACTGCTTTCAAACTCCCTGAAGAGAGGGGGACGACGAAACCTGGGTGCCCGTGGTGGTGCCTCCTGCAAAGCGTCACTTTGCATTTCCTCACCACGACGGCTCCGAAGCGGGCCACGCTTTGCATCACGCGCTCCGGTGGGTTACAGGAAAGAGAGGTTTGTTGTGAGGTTTTGTTTGCTCTCGGCACAGTTGGGTACTTACGGGCTGAGGGGTGGCTTTTGGTTCAGTTGACTTCACATGCAGGTGTGTCATCATGGCTTGCAGGCGCTCTTTATCTTTTGCAAGCTGAAAGGGGGAAAAAAAAAAAATCCTGTTACTCATACAAATAAAACCCAACCACTGCTTATTCCTAATTAAACAGCTGCCACCGAGGCATGAGACAGAAGAGTTTTATTGCTGAGTAGTTTGGAAATTGTATATGGTCTATTCGTGAGGTAAAGCTAACGCGTGGTGCTGGGTGTCACTATTTCCCAAAGCAAAATGCATTAGTCCTCGAGTGAGAAGAGCTAGACCTGCCGGCACCAAGAGCTTCACTCTAGCCCTGACAGCTAAAAGACAACAGTGAATCATGTTTATTAACCAGCCCCACTCCAGCTTAGGAGGCATAGCAGAAAGCAAGCGAGGCAGAGGCTCTGAGATGCATTTGCCTCCTTTCAGACCAGAAAACAAGCGGCACAAATGGACCGTGGCTTTTACGTCACGTACAGGCTTTGCGGCGTATGCAGCAAGTGCGGAGACAGCGGTGGTTAAACCACACGAGGCACCTCCATGGGGCACAGCAGGTGGCCTTGGTGCTAGAAAACGCCCTGTTTTTCCTTGAGGTGGCACAGTCCCTTGGTGGGTCACCTTGGGCTGGCAGGCTGGGAATTTCAGCAGGAGAACCCAAGTGTGGGGCAGGAGCAGCAGTGCGAGTTGACAGCATCCTTTTGGTGTACACCTGAGGGCAGCAGGAACTGCCCCAGAGCACTCACCGCAGGGCACCCAACGCCACAGGACCAACGCTTTCACCCTTTCTCATCAGTCACATCACGCCCAAGAGTTGGGGCAAAGCTCCTGCTCTGGATGTCTCTTACATTTTTTGCCTGAGATCTGCATGAAGCCACAGCTGGTGTCTCAGGATCACACCATACACATCCTTGGCCAGGATGGCTTCCCAATGCATTTAGAAGGTACAGGCCAAACACTAAATCTCATTATTTTTGGAAACAAGAAGTTTTTTGTATGTGTGAATAGGACGTTTTCCAGCTGCTCTTCAAAAAAAATACAGTGGAAAGATAGTAAGAAACAAAGCTAATGAAAAAAGGGTGTTATTAACCTACACGTCCAATGTAAAGGCTCCTGTTTCTAGCAGGGCTTGGATCAGGTTCTTACAAATGACAATTTTTGCAGAGCTGAATTTTTGGTTTAGACAAGCCAGATTCCTGGTGCCAAGAGGAGAACTGTGCTTGCATTCCAGCAAAACTTTAAACAACCTGCCCACCTTATCACCATCATCTGTTTGTAGCAGTAAAGTTGGCCTAAGTGTATATAAAAGGAGACTTGGTCATAAATCCCCATTCACAACCTTACAGTCAAGGTTGTCTTGCTCTTCGCAAGGCGAGGGGTTTCTGACCATGCCAGAAAGGCATCATGATGGGATAAAACTTGGCACACGGGTTTCCAAGACAGGAATTAAATAAAGGAAAAAATGGCGTCACCACTGTGGGCTCTGGAAGTGCAAAAGCAAAATCACTGGGCTTTTCAAACGGCTGCTCTTTTCTTAGTCAAAAACTTCAATGGCAGGAGAGAAAACCTGACACCTACAGCACATCTCCTGCAATCTCATCACCAGATCTGCACTGGACTTCACAGAAGACCAAAGGGCAACAATGGGCTCTTATCATAACGCTGCAGCAGAAACTTCTCCCTCAGAGAGTCCTCTGAGGACCTCTTCGGAGAAAGGAGAGAGCTCACCCCTTCAGCTGCTGCGTGCTTCACACAAAACTAATTAAAACCGAGAAATAGTTGTACTCTCAGTGCAGCTCTGTTGTGCAAACTCTTATTCGTAGCAGTCACTGGGCACACGGGCTGCTTGGCGGGGTCATCTGTGCATTAAATTTTGGGCTGCAGGCTACCGCGGAAGAACAACATCTTCTAGCCAAAATAAATAAAAGGCAGGCACCTGAGAGCTTCCTGCCCGCACCAGTGCGGCGGCAGGAGGGAAAGGCACCCGGGCAGCACGGGGCACACCCTGCAGTGCTTCCTCTGGGCCCCCTCGGCAGAACGGAGCGATGCTCCTCCCTCCAAACGGCCGGGGTCCTTGTTTGTAGTGTTTTCACTCATCATCTTAGCAATGCTTTTAACGCCGTTTCTGGTGGATGGAGGTTATTAAAGATCCTCTCGACATTTCAGGCAGACACACGCTAGCATTTTGTCATAGTCTAGGAATTCAAACACTCACCCAGTTAGGCAGGAGTTTAAATTATGAAAAATAGAGGTCTCTCAGTTTCAAAGCACTGAAGAGAAGTAAAAAAATCTGAAGAATTTCTTTAAACTGTTTTTCCCTTAGGTCAGGAAGCAATAGTGATATAAAACTAGAATGTCACTGGTAGCCTCTCTGGTCAGCGGGGTCATACAAAAGAAGCCATGAGGGCTTGTTTGGTCACTGATGGGAGAAAATACTCACTGGTGGCACTCACTGGAGTGCAGATGGTCGAGAAATGGGGATTACTCGTAGATATGCAGGAAAATGCTCTTGATCTACTGATCGTGTTTCTTGGGCAGGGACTGTTTTGCTATGTATGAAAGGATCTGCTCTGTACAGGGGGTCTGAGGACTATAATAAATACAGCCCCACCTCTGAAGCCTCATTCTTTTCCCCATATTCATTTGGAAAGCTCTGCATGGTGGGAGTTTTCAGATGGTCACCCAGTTCTGCATGGTAAGGCTGATTTTGTGAGGTTTCCCTCCCCTCTGTGGGGTACAACTATGATGTAGGTGCCTAACTGTGGTTCAACAGAAAACACATCCAGAGCAAGGCACATACTTTGCAAACTTAGACACCAAGACACATGCCTTGCCCCAGAGAGGTTAAATCCTAAAACTACACAGGTAGGAAGGCAGAAGAGGGAAGGCACAGGAAGCACAAGCCAGAAGGGGCTGAAGGCTGGGGGGACAGCATGGGATTCTGGCAACCAAGGAGCAAGAGAGGAGGCATTGGACACAGATGATGGAAAAATTGCAGAGGAGGAAAAACAGATGGAAAATAATGACAAGGAGCGGGAATATGAAAATGGAAACCCAGCAAGGGCATTCAACAGGAGCAATGTGGCCACATCAACAGGAAGGGGAGATCACTTCAGCAGCAGGATTTTGGACAGACCAAGGACAAAGGAGAAGGAAGCCAGTCATGGGGAATGCAAGAGACAACCAAGACATAGCCTCTTCCCTCCCGTCACATGCCTGGCTAGGCTGTGCATTAAACGGTTTAGGCTCCACTTCTCAAGAGTGTCAATGGATGCTTTAGGAAAACAGGCCCAAGCAATGTTTTGACTACACTGAAAATGGCCAGCTGTCTTCATTTTCTCCCATTAGGAGGTAACTTTTAAAAACTTATCATAGCCTTGTTGCTGCCCTGAAATGTTTTTCCACTCAAAAGCAGTGCTGCAAAATGGATGTCCTATTCCAGTTAAGAACTAGCTAAGGATAGGGATATGTTCCTGTGCTTGTGTTTTACCCGGCAGCCCAATTCTCACTATTTGTAATGGCAACAAACGATCATGTCAAGATGGTTTAAACAAAGTGAAATATGAGAAGACTTCTACCTTGCCTGTGATATTTTAAGTATGTTTATGATGGAAATGCTGAGACTAAAGTTTTGAGATACTTTGCAAAGGGGCATTTGCAATCAAACACAAACCAGATCTGACTTGTTGGGGTTTTTTTTTTAAAAAAGTTCATTTAGAAATTGTTTTCTTTAAAAGACATTACACTTATCCCTGTCTACGACACTGATAAAACTGTTGTGCGTAAAATAAGAGCATAAAATAAAAACCAAAGGCTTCCATTTGGGGCCATCACACTCAAAACCTGAAGTGCATCCCTCAAGTGGAATGAATTTGTTAAATTCTATCTCTGTCTTGATGTGGCTGCACATGCATGAAATAGTGTGGCATTTAGATCTTGCCACAGTGTTGGACCCTGAACAGCACATGATACTTCACAGCTCTACTGGAAGGCAAAGCTTCTTGCCAGTGCTGAGCACCATGGGTGAAGTGGGAAAGGCTATGGGTCCCTCTTCTACCTAGCTCACAAAACTCAAGACTGTTGGCCACAGGGCTTGTTGCTGCTACTCTGTTGGTAACTGCTCCATCGTGGGAGTATCAGGTCAGTGGTCTTAGTCCAACTGCTCCTGCTACAAGCTGGGTGCTGCAGACTGCGTCATTGGAAACCCTGCTATTGGGCCAGACTTTTGTTTTATTACGGTTCTGTGCAAAAGAAGGTCACAGCCAGATAAACTAGGTACTGGAGAACAAATCCTCATAGATATTTAGACAGTTTAGGTTTTTTTAAGTATCAGAGAACTGATACACAGGATGAAAGCAGAGAGGGAAGAAGGGAGCTCAGGTACATGTCAGAAGCAGGATCACCCTCCTCCTCCACCTACCCTTGCTGGCCAGTGCATAGATGGTCCCACTCTTGTTGTCAACATCGCTGTCTAAATTAAGACTCCAGTTCATCCTATCTACTGTGCTAATGTGACTGTTAAAAACAAATCCAGAGCTTTTTGGCTCACACCACTTTGAAATGATGTTCTTCTCTCGGGGACCTTATGCTGCCTTGCCATACAACAACTTGAAGTTAAGAGTATTGCCCAGCACTACACGGGTGTGAAGCTGTAACTATCAGTCACTTGTAACAATTAGTAGAATGCACCACTGATAAATCTTTCAAAAATACTGTCAAGGATTTTTCCTTTTCCTTATGGAAAGGTGCTAACCAAGTATCCTCTCTGTCCTGTCCAACTGTTAACACAGGGCATCCTACTGTAGATCCAGGCACAGCCATTCCTGGTGACCAGAGGAGAGAAGGAATAATGCTTTTCAAGCTGACTGTAACTGAAGAATCTAGATTTACCTTCAGCCTGAATACTACTGCGTCTTGGTAAAAGATTATCTCATATCTCAGTTTACCAGGAAGACTGCAGATATTTTTTTTTTCCTAATTCCCAAGAAACTTGTTAAAATAACAGACCATTTCTCATAACATTTTCTGCAAGACTCTGATATTTTATGACTGGTAGTTTGATTTTTATAAAACTTGTATTAAAATAGTTTATATTGCTTCAGCTAATAGTGAAAGAGTGTCATGACCAGCGTGTTCCTCAAAGTAAAATTTAGGAAATATCTATGAAAGAAAAAGGGTAATTTGTAAGATAAGAAGATAAAAGGCATTTTTTTAAATGCTTATCTTGAAAAGTAACAACAAGAAGTTTAAGTGTGTTTTTGCTGATTTTTCTCTCCAACTATTTGAAGCTATAAATGACTTAACTCAGTAAAATTCCAAATGTAATTATCTTCTGTACTTAGCCCAAGGCTTTCCATATATCTCTACACTGCTGTCTTGCATACAAAATAGGTTTTTCAATAGCTGGTAACTATATAATGTACAACATTGTTTTAATTTCCCTTTCTTTGCTAACCTCTTGCCTACACACAGACACACTGTCAAGGCTGCCCAGCCAGAGCAGCGAGGTGCAGGAAGACAGAAAGGACTCAAAAGCATTCGGAAAGGCAGTTACACAAACAGGTCATACCTTTGCATCGCATTCAATATATTCCAATTTACCCCTTTTTGGCACTTTAAAAAAAAATTATTTGCTACAAATGGCAAAAAATAATAGTAATAATAATAATAATAATAATAATAATAATAATAATAATAATAATAATAATACATGGAGAGTATTAGCATATGAGACCACCAAACAAGCCAGGTCATGCAGCGTTTTGAAATAAACATCAACCATTTCCCCCATGTATCAACAACTCTAAATGAAGAGGACCATGTTCCGCTCACCCCCCTCCGCCCCCCCCGTGAGTATAAAAAGCATTAGATACATACTGATGGATTTCCAATCAGTCAGCCTGTTTAAGTTTCCTATTTCTTTTCAAGTTACGGTTTAGAAAAGAGGAAATGAAGCTGCAGTTTCTTTTGACGGTTTTTAAAAACTACTACAAGAAGGTTGTGAAAGCTGATTTTCAATCATAGGGGGAAAAGCAGAACTCATTTTTTATTGCTGTCGAGAATTGGATTTGATTAATACTGAGGTAATATTAAAATAAATTTTATTTTACCTGTAGCTCTAACTGCTGTACAACCTGCATTTGTACTCTACATTGGGCTGTACTTCTATCATCCAGCGCATGCTCACTGTTGAGATGTCTGTAACAATACACAGAAAATCATTAAGTGAAATGGATAAACAAAAAGGAAAAAGTAGTTACCAGGATGAATAAGCAATCTGAATGTTATCCAGCAGGTCTTCATCAGTATCTGGATTTTTAAGATTTTTAATTTTTTCGCTCTGTCCTGCTTTGACTTGTGTATCTTCCCATCACTCATTGTAACTTAAGCACATTTTTTCAGCAGAAAGCTCATTTGTATATAGAGAAATTTTGCAGAACAGTTGTTTTGCCTCCATCAGGTAAATGAAAGTGAGATTAAGAAATTATAGTAAAATAATTTCATATATAATTTCGTGCTATTTGACTATAAGATGCTGGATATATCTAAATGGACACATGCAATATATGAATAATTAAATCCCATAGAACCCTCATGTTTACGTGATTCAAAATAAAATAAAATACATGACTGTGTAAAGAACAAAAAGCCACATAAAATTTGGTGTATAAGTATGTGCAAAATATGTACCAATAAAAGAGAGAA
>NW_020799116.1:8655825-8699554 GCF_003259725.1 Athene cunicularia
GAGGAGGGTGCCGCCAGGCGCAGGACGGGTGCCCCGGCTGCCGGCGCATCCCCACGCCGCCGCCGGCACCCGCAGCAGCACCTTCGCCAGCAACGCTTTATAGCTGGGGAGATTAACTGGGCCTGCCAGGGCTTTAAAAATCTGAAAAGACATCTATAGACTAGCCTTTTCTCTGCCCTTGCTACCTATTTGATTAAAAAGTCTCTGTTGTGCTAACTGCAGATGATTTCACTGCAGAACATTTTGACATGCAAATGATAGCAATTAATGCCTTTGAAACAATTTATGATTTCCGGCCTACTTCAACATGTATTAGCATATACCTGGTTTCTTTAATATACACTTTGTTTTTCCAAAACCACAAACATAGTTGCTGGAATTTCATGTGGAAGTGCTTAAGGGGTTGAAAGTTAACACCTTTGTGAGCCGAGCAGTCTCACAGTTGCTGCTAAACAAAAGCCTCTTTGTAGAAGCTTTCTCGAAATGTTTTCTTAACATGTTCCAAGTAGTTTTAGGCAGGCAACTAAAGTAAACAAGATGTTACCATGATAAAAACACTTGTGAAAACATTACAGAGTGCACTTAGTACTTTCTTTCACATAAACTCCCCTTCGTTTCACCAAAGTTAAATGCACATGAAGCAGATCACTAGCATCGCTGCAATATAGGATATCTCTCCGAAGGTCTGTGTCCCTCTTTCACAGAAGATATTTGATTTAAAAATGGTACAGCCATGATTAAGCACATCTAAACTATAATCAGATTTTTAAAAAGAAGGGGGGGGATAAAAACCTACTCAAGTCAATTCATTTTGTGCCCTGGATGCCTGGGTACCTTGCTAAATAAAACACCCTCCCTCCAGTAGGGATTTTCTGAACAACTTGCCGTGTAAGGGGTATATATATTACTATCTGCAACGGTCTTTACACGCATGCAAATGAAATCAAGGATAGAGTCAATTTTGAAGGAAAGTCGCTCTGTGCTACTAATTGCTCCTTTCGTTGCCGCCTGTGAAACGGGCCCTGGTTAACACGCGAGACACGTGTGCACCCTCCAGCCCTCACCTTGCTTCCCGCAGCTTGGCAGAAGGCCATCAGGTCACCGCGGTGAGACTGGACTTGTTTTTGTTTTTAGGCTCGGGGAGTATTCTGGAGCATGCAGGGTGCTACTGTTTCATTAGGCTTAGCAGCAGCCCCTGCTGCTATCAGTTAGCTCGAATTGATACCGCATCACATGATAACCAATGGCTGATGGATTTAAAAAAAAAAAAAAAAAAAGAAAAGAAAAAAAACAACGCTAAAACTGCAACTTATTTCAAAAAGAAATAGGGAAATAAATGTGTACAATAGCCCGTGTATCTGCTGGTTCTGATAAGCATCCTCCTGTTGGCTGTGAGTGAAAGACAACTAGGATCGTTATTTGTACAGTATTTATCTTTGAAATCAAGGGCCCTGTGGTGTACCTCACCTTGGGAACAAACACTACAGAACGATCACAGAAGAGTGTCAAATCTCTGGTTTTGATTTACCAACAGTTATGATATTTCTTCCTCAGGAGGAAAAGAAATGAACCATGTTTTAGACCTGCGAGTCCTTTTTTCTCCCTTAACTGTAGAATCATTTTATTGGCATACAGGGCTTTCATTCCACATTTGCTTTTTCTAACAGGCCTTTTTACTTAGGTAAGTGAAATTAAGCAATGCTCAATTGATACACGAGCTGTATTTCACTTCGTAAACAAGAGCTTTTCTCTTGAGGGGACTGTCGAAGAGCTTCATGGATTATACAAGTAACAGAAACTTCAAGCATCTACCTGTTATCTTTTCGTTGAGTAATGAATTCTGATAAATGGCAGTATAATTTTAAGGACGGACGCTCCACAGGAGACTTGGAAGTCTACAGTATCATTTTATGAAGCAATGCTCACTTCCTAAGTGTCAATATGCTGCTCGGGGACATTCATTTCTGCATTTGTTCTGGGTTAAATATCACTCTGAACAATAAGACTTTGTCTAGACACTGTAGAATTTGGATAATAAGAAAATTTACACGAGCCGATAGGTTTAAGAAAGTCACATGAAATATTTGTGTTGAAATGTTTCAATGGGGGGAAAAAAAAAAAAAAAAGAAAAGAACCAGAATTGTTGGAGCTGGGAGTAGGTGGAGCTGCTTCCTGTCCAGCGTGGGCTGGCAGTGATTTTCAGGTTATTCCTACCTATAGGCTTCCCCAAGTCTCACCTCCAGATGAACTGGTGTCCTTGGTCTACGTACTGAAACATCTCCAGAATACCATATAAAAATGAACCATGCCTCTACCCATGCCATGTGACTTATGGGCTGCATTTTCCACAGATGGTCACATCAAGCAGCCCACTGCTCTGTAAGAAATCTTCCTGAAATGAACAGATCTAATCTGGAACAGGAGACTAGCACAGGAAGGAAAGGTGGCATAATCTGACTTCATGTGACTACACACATTATTCCAATATCTAAGGCTACCACAGCACCTTCCCCTTGCACTAAGTGCAATAAAATGAGTTGTTTTAAAGGTCTAAATGCTATAGTATTGTATATGAATATGAATGAGCTGGCAAGTATGGCAAGATTAGAATTTATTTCACTTAAGTGAACAACAGGATGAATTAAAAGAAATGAGGCCACCCTTCATGGAAATTTATGACTAGCACCTTCTTATTTTGTAATCCTCTTGTAATGAGAACTTTCTCATTACTGTACCATTCCTTACTTATATGTTTATACAACGGCCAGCGCTGCTCCAACTGAATTCAGAAGGGTTTTGACAGTGAAAGCAGAACTGGCCCATTTCATTCTGAGAGCAAAAACCTATCTGTCTCATCTAACATCATCCAACAAACATCCTCTTGCTTGCTGTCACCCTTCCCTACCTCACATAAAAATCCAGGGAACTGCCCCAGAAAGAACAGACACAGCTGAATGTTCTGGGACTAACTCTACTTATCCATCCTGAAGAATCAGAATATTTATGTGGACTAACTTCATGAGATCACACTGTAACTGGGAGAAGGATTTGTCCCTTTGTGTATCTCAATCATAAACACTGCTTGGGCGGTTGGTCTTTTGTGATCTTACAACCACCAAATTGCCACAGTACTGGAAAAAAGATCAATGCCCAGACCTTCAAGAACCTGGATGCACCCAAAGTATATGTACCTGGTGATCTACCCAGACACAAAACTCTTTTATGATGGGAATGCTTTTTGCTCCAGCTTGGAGGGATGAGGCTGATGGTTTAGGTGTGGAGCAGCCATGTGTAAATTATTAGAGCTCTGCCGGTCCTTCCCTGCATCGGGATGCACGCATTACCACATACTAGTCCATAATGCACTGTTTATGCAACACGTAAAACTGTGTTCTTTGGCAGCAAGGAAAGGTCTGCAGCAAACTGCAGGGGCCCAATTAATATAATTATAGTTTATTTTTAGTAGTGTAGACTTTGTTCATTAGTTACTTATTGGACATAAATTAAATTTCACGTGATGTTCTGCAATTCTCTGTTTAATTATGGAGTTAATTTAAGACTAAATGTCTAAATTAAAGTGAAATCAAGGTTAAACCAAGGTTGTATTGTTTACATTATCAATACTGCAACATAAAAATTATTTAAATAAATAAAAAAAAAAAGGCTGCGGAACCGCAAACACTCTATTTTATAATAATACACTGAGCAAGACCATACTTTCCCCATGGGGCTAATTTACTATCCCCTGTTAAAATGTTCTTGAGCCTGATCCAAAAGCCACTGAAGTGAAAGGGAGCTCTCTGTTGACTTCAATGGGCTTTGCATCAGGCCCACAGTGAGTGACAGCACACAAAATTTCAGGGCATGCTTTCTGTACAATGCAAGTGCCAAAAAAACGATCCTTACTTTAGAAACGACTGGAAGTCTTCACATACTGCTTCACAGCCTGGCCATTTGCATACACCATGTCCATAGAGCGGATGGCTGTGTGAGTGCTCCTCGTGGGATAAACTGGAGGAAAGAAAGAGAAAAGAAAAAAAGTGGCGTAACTGAAGGTACCGCGCCAATTAATCTTCACAAAGACTCTTTAACAGCAAGCAAACAACAGATCCTGAAACATCCCTAACATCTCACCGTACCCACCTGACTCTGCCCATGGTTTTTCAAAACAGATTTAAATACCATTTGCAGTGTGAAACATGTGTCATTCTTACTTAGCTATCCTCCTACATTTCATTCATTAATTAAAAGCTTTGTAAAGAATTTAAATTAACATGGACGGGGGAGAAATCATTTGACAGACCTGCTTAATATCCTGCTTGATATTTTGCTAAGAAATTTATGAACACTGGATATTTACAATTCAACTTCATCAGGAAGAAAAGTCATCTCCGTACAGCAGCGTATTCTTGTAACACAATACAACCAGACCCGCGGCTCTCCCCATCGCTACAGAAAGAGAAGCATCAAGTCTGCGGCCTTGGCTCTCTCACCATGTTATTTATTTACTGGGTTAGAGGGGGTTTTGGTGGTTTGGCCTGTTTGTTAGTTGGTTGGTTTTTATTTTCATTTTGGGGTGATTTTCTTTTTCTTATAGGCTATTTCTTTGCAGCCCCCTTATGTTCCGGTAAAGAAGATTCAAAATGTATTTTCAAATGCAAAATTCATCATAAAAAATGAACCATGTAATCAAAGGATTCCTCAGTATGAAGGGTTAGTGGGGGCTATTAACCTTGCTAAGATTTGACAGGAACGTCACAGAGCTTTCTAACTACTGAAACCAGGGTTAAGGAAAAAAAAAAATCATATGAGCACTAAGGGGTTAATCCTTCAGCGGGATTCCAATCAATACGTAATGATTTGGCTGCACTGATCCAAGTCATGAGACGCTTTGATCCGGGCCATGTGGTGCTCAGGGAAATGTATCTGTTGCACTAACTGATGAACCATATTCTAAAATATCTTCTTTATAAAACTTCTGCACGGAAACTTCTTCAGTAAAGGAATTATTTTTGCAACAATTTCCATAACCTTAGATGACTTTAAAAATAAAATGTCAAAATAATATTGAAATCTCTATTTTATGCTCACACACAGAGCTATTTTTCATATCAAATCTTTTTGCTACAGTATGCCTGTGCTGTATTATGAACTTCAAACATACACAAAGGATATGAACACATACCAGCATCTAGGTGTGGCTTTTATGACTTATTTTATCCTGGATTACAGGTAACGTTACGGATAAATGCCTACTTTTTGCCATTTTACTTTTATACACATGTGGAAATGCTGTTTATTCTTGTTCTGTTTTATTATCTGCCCACGTACTATAACAAAATTCTGATCCTGTATTATTTCTGATGCACTGGGTAGCAAGATCACCCCTGAGATGTTATCTGAAATACAAAGAAGTTTCAAGAAAAATTCTTGTCCAGATTCTGCCACTATCGACTTTTGGCCCAACAAGAATCTGAATATAATTGAAGGTGTTTTTTTAAACTATTTTAAAATTTTTTTAAAAAAATCAACAAAGGTACAGATCTGACTGGAAAAGGTATTACGAGTTGTACATGAACCCAATTCATTGTTTCATTAAAATCTTATTGTTGGCTGTTTACAAGTAGTTCTTCATGCATAAATTAAAAAAAAAAATATATATATATTTATGTGCAAAGTAATTTCCTAAAAAAACAACTGTAGGTGAACACACTTACAAAGGCCTTTTCTATAAAGGAATAGTACACTGGTTTAACTTAATCAGTTCTTTTAAAATGTGTAAGTGGGGAGAAGCTCCAAGTTTTTAAAAGAACAAAGGGACTGTTGCATTCCCTGCAAGAAAATTAGAAAAAAGCCACACCATACGTATCCTCAGCTGAGAAAGAGGGAGGATGGCTGAAGGAATACTGTCCACCCAAGCCAGACAAGCACATGGTCAAACATCCCCATACACATCAGAAAAGAATAATTCAGAAAATAATGGGTTTTATCATCTGCTTCCATACCTGAATCCAGCAAAGTATGAGAAAGTAGGCTTTCATGTTAACACTCCATTAAAGTCCATGAAGACTACATATGAGAGTTATGATTTCAGTGTGTTTGGCAGAACCCAAAAAAATTCAGTGTATTAATTTACATGGCGTGAGTTACCCATATACCAGGATGACTGCAGAAGCACCGTGTGACGCCAAGTAAGGAGTCAGTCCCCTGTGGGTTTTAAGCACTGTCAATCTCATTATAATATCAACAGGAGTCACATGGCTTAAACCCCCAGCAGGGCTTTTTAAAGTTTCTCTGTGAGAGCCTAAAGGCCATGGCCAAGTCAACGGAAAGAGCCCTACCGAGATTTGTATTTATTTTTTAAATCCAAGTGCAAATCTCTTTTCTTTCCAGGGAACTTGCACAAGACAAGACAAACTATGTTAGACATGATACCCTGGTATTGTGTCCAAAGAAAATGATGGAACGACCAAGAGAGTATCAAACTGTAAACGATACTCGGGATGTCAAAGTCTAGTGCTGCCCATAACCAGAAAGATTGGTGTTGACTGTAAATGGGAACGTAAAAGGTCATTTTGTTAACACGATGATAAGCGTAACATACTTAACACCTACATATAGCTTCCACTGCCATTTGACAAAGCAGAGTGACTATTTCAACTTACCAAAAATAGGCACTTCAAAAAGCAAAAAAACGCTCAGTATTGAAAGAAAATGCAGGCACCCTGCATAGGCTGCGTGCCTTTCCAAGGGCAGCTACTCCCCTCCCGCTCGGGGGATTTCAGTGGTGCCTTTCGATGACCTTTATGTGTCAGTATCTGATTACTGCTATTTCACCCATCCCACTTTTGAAGATATTATAGATTGCTACTTGTTCCCTGATGGAGCCTTAAGGAGCACCTCAAAACAAAACAAAGAGTGGGTTTATACAGAAGCAGATGTATCGCACAAAGGATACAGCCAGTGGAAATGAATGGAGAACTCTGTTTAACTAAAGTACTCACTGTGTTTGAGGAAGTAGAGGTGGAAAATGAAGATTTTTAATCCAATACGTAAACAAACAGCTTTGTGGGCACAATACAAACCTATGATTTTAAATTGTTCAATGATATTTTGTCTGCATGCAAGCAGTTTCTGTAATCTGGATGCATCCTTGGTCTCGCTGTCGGAGACAGACTTTTAGAAGATCTGAACATTGGCAAGCAGAAGCAAGTTTTAGGTCTGTTTGATTTCTAATGACACATTAGAGTAGGTGTTTGTTTCTGTCACCCTCTCCTTCCCAGGAACGCATATTCGTGGTTGGGTACTGGTGATGCAACACTAGTTAGTGGAAGTGATTTTATAACAAGACATAATTTGCAAAGAAGTGAAGGAATAAATGATGTAAAAATCAAGATTATGTGGGGTTTTTCTTCCCTCAGAAGGTATTTGCATACAAAATACTCAACACGATAGAATTATTTCCAAATAATGCAATAGTGCTGCGTTACTACATCGAAGTACAGCAAGTAACCCTCTGGCAAGTAAAACGTCTTGTGTAACTCAGCTTATTCATGACATACGACAGAGTAACGAAATCCATGTGGGAAGCTGAAAACTGCGTAAGTGTCCACTTACTCGGTGATGCCTCCAGCCCCGTTTCCAGTAAGGAGGGGAGAGAAGGGCCAGGTGCTTCCACAGCTCCTCTCTGCTTGCTGGATAGAGAAGTTTTTACCTCTGCCTTCTGCAACCTGTGGTGCTTTGTAAGCCCAGGGATCTCCAGAAGGTGTGGAAGCAAATTCACCACCTACTGCGACAGGGACGGCTGTCACAGCTGGTACCTGCACAGCCCCACTCACCCGGACCACTTCAGCCACTTAACTTCCAGAATCTATCTGCTTTGCTACAGCATCACTGAAGAATCACACTCTGGGACACAAAAGCACGGGAGACAGAGAAACCACAGACAGCTAAGCCCCCACGGGGAGTGAAAATAACAGTACTCTGGGTACCACGCTGGCAAAAAAGTCACGGGTGGATATTAAAACCAGCTAAGCAGAAGCCTCAGTAATAGTACTTCTGCCACACAGTGGACCATATTTTAAATATTCATGATGCTGACATACTTCATATTCCACTCACTCTCTTCCACATCTGTTTGGGCCAAGGATCTTTGCCAAAACACTGGGGGAAGTCAGTGATGTAGAGAAGCACCCTTGATTTTCTATTACAGTTATGAAGCATCTGCTCACGTTCTAACGGTGCGGAGAACATGTCTGAGCCACCTGCACACTGAAAAATCAATACCATGTCTCCTGCCTTCCTCCTGGAAGGTGTTTGAGCAGAGCACCCACAGAAATTGCAGAATTGTCTTTAAAAAAAAAAAAAAAAAAAAATTTCTCAGGGCAATGGGAAGTGACCTCATCTTTTCCAGCTGCCATGAAACCAATGTCAGTGCATGGTCCAGGCAGGAGTGTGGGGCTCAGTCTCACACCACATTCCCCCTTGGTCTGATGTGGATGGCAGAGACGTTGAGGCAAAATGCCATGATTTTGGTCTTGTACAGAAGGAGGAGACACAACTGGGAACCAACAGAGGTATCCCATATTCACGACTGCCTGGTGAGCTTTAAAGCTCACTGAAAGGCACCAACATAAAAAAGTTGGTGAAAATGTCACAATTCTCTAAGACAGAAACACCCGCTGTATTTGATTCAGAATCAAAATGAAAACAGTAATTATTAAACCCATGTACCAACTGTACTTAAAAGCAAGTTGCTGCCTTCATGGCAAAATCTACCGAGTAAAGATGTGTTTTGCAACGAAGTTGCAGTGGTCCAAATCCCTCTGAATTCTTACTTAAGGTAGCTTATCACCTCTTTCCTCTCTAAATATAAAAACCCCCAGTAATTAAAAAAAAAAAAATCAACAAAAGTATTAAACCATATACAGAAATAGACTACTTCTAGATATTCATGCTTCCAGCCAAGCCTCAGTAACTGCCCAGAAAGCAGGTATGTGATCTGAACAGTGAATTGTCTGAGCAGAGTAAATGCCTCTCCACTGCTGGATAAAGCTTAGCAGAGGGTCGTGGGCCTTCAGGAGAGGTGGCATTTGATATGTGTGGCCAGTGACAGCTCCTTCGAGAACTGGCTTAAAAATTTTTTGGATGCTTTTTCAAGCTGCATTTCTCCCCTTCCTCATTTCTTTAGTTCACATCCAGACCTAGGACTAGAAGAAGCTCATGTTTTATATCAAGCCCTATTGGAAGTAACAGGAGTGGTATATTACATTTAAAATGACTACACCAATTTAAGACAAATCAGGTTAAAACTGCAGCCCACAGGCTGAAATCCTCTCTTCTAATCAGTGTGTGCTAACTTGTATATTACTGTAGTATAAGGAAAAAAAAAATCAACAAAAACAGAGCTGTAGCATTGCACAAGGCCAGCAATGCACCCCAAATCACTGTCCCCTATCCTTATGCCTCTTGTGGCAATATCCTCTAAATGCCTGTTGCAAGGAGAGCACTGGAGCATTTGCAGCAAGACTAAGCCAAAACCTGGCTAACATTCCCCTTCTTCTCCATCCCCATCCCCACTGCAAAGAGTACAACCAGACTGGATAATTATACGCATGATCTTCTGGTTTTGATCTATGCACTGATGGTTTGGATTATTAATCAACATTATGACCCTCCAGCACTCTAAAAGTACTACATCCTTCTTCCAGTGGCACCCCCTCTTCCAACCCCGCAGCAGAACTGCCACGGAGCCCAGACAGCCACTGCCCTACATCCTCTCCTTGGAGGAACTGAACATATTTCTGGACCACTTATGAGAAATGACCATTGCAAAAAACCTCAGTATTGAATCCATCACTTATCTCAGGTGGAAGTTCCATTCCTGCACTTGAATTAACGAGTTCCTCTACTATTTAAAACTCTTATTTTTTATTTCAACCTTGTACCTAGGTACTGTAGTGAAAAGTACATCAAATATACCCACATGCACACGATTTGAAATGCTGGATTTTAAATTCCAGCACTGCTAACTAATGAGAACAGTTTTTTCCCTCTTCCTCTTTGTAGCATCACTTCATGTACTTACATACCATAATCACATCCTCCTAGAGCCTCTATTTTTCCAGGGTGTCGATCTTTAATTCCCTTTAATCTGTCTTCACAGCCTATTCCCTCCAACTCCTTTATCATCCTAGCTGCTCTCCTCTATATTTGCTCCAGTTTCTCTTTATCCTTTCTGCAACAGAGTGGCCAATTGTACATCACACTCAATGTGGTTTAACTGGTTCCGCATAAAGTAGAACAGGAAAATAGAAGGACTCAGATGCAACACGCATGTTTATGCCTCCCATGACTACATTTACCTTTTTAACTAAGACATGGCACAGAGTGTCCCACCTTAATTTCTCAACCCCGATTATGCCTCAGCCATTTCCCACACAACCGATGCTGAGCAGCTGACGTGTCATGTCAAACTGGCAGTTTGGAATTTTTATTTCCTAGCTGGGCTACTTTCTACTTATCCCTGCTAAATCTCATTTTATTCCTCTCTGAACAGCCTCCTAATTTATTCAGATGAAAACGGATTGATTCAGTATCTTAGTTTAATTACGGAAAAAATGTGGTCCTACCACTTCCTGAGGTTGGGGGGGGTGGGGGGGGGGGGGAGTGTTTCTCTAATTTTTAAATTTTTTTTAAACTGACTTTCAGTGCAGCAGTCCCATCCCTCTTACACACCCAGTTTGCATGGCAGAGGGAGGTGGCAATGGCGAGGCTTTGGCCCCGATTCAGCAACGCTTTTAAGAACACGTGCAAGTTTAAAAACACAAGATTAGACCTCGGACTTCACTGAGACTTAGGGGTAAAATTACAAATGTACATACATACTTTGTAAAAAGATCCTGTTTGCCAACATTACTTTTCTGTAATTTATATTCTGTTGTTACATTTAAATCTATAGAAAAAGAAAACACTGAGAAACAAGATCTATTCTTGTTTAACAAAATTATATTCTGTTACATTTAGAGTTGAGGCAAGTCTTTCACACTTATATAAACCGGCGATACGTCAACAAATATGATTAACACAGATTATTCACGTCAGTATTTTTCACCCCTGTCCCACAGGCACAACAGAACCCGCGCAGAAGGTGACTGTCACATCACATACAGCCTGGCAGCTCGCTGGGTGAGCCTTCACCCACCGCACAGCCCTGCGGCAGCTAAGAAAATGCCCTTTGGGAAAATGTTTATAAAAAGATAATTTAGATAAATAATGACTCCAAGGGAGAAATACAGTTAAAGCACTGAATTCTCTCTGCCACATGCTTTCCCCTCGAAGAATGCTATTTAAAAAAAGCACTAAAATCGAGAGGACACAAGCCTACTTCCCCAGGGAAGCGTGCTGAATCATACAGGTAGTATAAATATCATATGCTGCTGCAGGTGCTAGGCAGTCTATTTGTTTGTGTTTACTAAAAGGCATAACAAATAGTCACACTAAAACAGAACAACATTTGGCATTGGAATGATAAGATACCAGAGCAGCCATAAATCACATTCACTTGTTTACACTCGAACCGCTGTGCAGCACTAACACTTCAGCCCCCCTTTTTCAGAGAGCCCCTTTGCTGTGATTTACCCCTCTCAGGGGCAGCCACCAGCTCCTGGCTGGGTGGTATTGCAGGGTATGGTACCGAGGGGTTCAGCATCCTTCCCAAATACAGCACAGCCAAGAACAAAACCCAAGAAAAAACATGTAACATTGAAAAAAAAAAAAAAAAAAAAAAAAAAAAAAAAAAAAAAAAAAAAAAAAAAAAGAAGAAGAAACAGACTTGTGTGACATATATGGCCAGCTATCATAGTTTACAGCTTTGCAACTTCTGAGTTAATTCACAGTATAAACAACGAGGAAAATGTTTCTTCCGAGCAAGACTTCCTGTAAACTGTTCATTAGAGCGGCGCTGGGCGCAGGGCTGGTGCACCTGCTGATTAACCATGCGCTCCAAGAATAAACAAAACCTGAAGCCAGCGAGATTGTTCTGGAATTTGCTCAGAGCTGATTTTTCTTCCCCCACGTTATAAATTGGATTCTACAATAAAACAAACAGCAGAACATAGGTTGCCGAGAGTTAAAATCTACTTTTTACACTACATTGACCACAGCACCCACAGGCACAGCTACAATGTCTTTCTATGAATGGGACAGATTGCCATATGGATGCAGACACTGAACAAGCTGTACAACTCCTGGCGACAAGTGCCTAGGGGACTGTCCTATATTAGCACCACCTGTGCTGTGGAAATTGTGCTCTGTGTATGAAATGGTATTTAAGGGCCCATCATGATGTTATTTTTGAGTGTACACAAAAAGGAAAATTACAGTTAAAAAGAATTCGCTGGCTAGCGGATCTCTTGCTCGGTTCCCGAGATCGTTTCCCAAAGGAATAGTTACTGTCTTTATTCACGCAGCCCAAAACGACAAGCAGCAACACATATCAGCAGTTTCCCTGCCCGGGCTTATACCATCGTTTTAATGAGAAGAATACACTTTATAATATACGTATGTCTTTCCTGATCACATAGAAGAAATTACAGCCCTCCCACCTTAAAAACTACATAGAAAACCACCCCATGGCATTACACAAAGCTTGCTCCAGCAGCAAGCAATGCAGTATAAATTTTCCTTGGGCTCCTTCCCCCACCCCTCAATGTGCAGCAGGTAAAGCGACGAATCCCGATAACCAAATTTCAATGCGCATCTCACTACTTTGAAAACATAACCCTGTCTGACTGACAAAAATAGAGCTCCAGATTAGCACAAGATGTCGAGGAAGGGGGGAGAAGGGAAAAGAGGTTCGAGCAGTACCTAGCTGCTCTACGAAAACAGATTTCCCCCTCTCCAAACTGCAAGAAAAAAAAGGATGCCAAGAAAAAGAAAAGTAAAATAAATTGAATTAAAGAAAAACAGTTGTAAAATGAACATTACAACCTGGGAAAAATGATGTCATTTTATTGAGAAACTCATTTTTTTCCATTAAACCATAGTGAAACGGATAAAGTTTATACAGCTTAATGGTGGAGTTTTACTTTAAATGCTACTCAATATCTTAGCAGTACGATATAACATGATATAACAGCTGTCATACTAACTGCTCGATTTTTATTGAACAGCAGAGAAAATAGTCACACAAAAATCACCTAACTTCTCCTCTACTTTTATGGCATTTTCAAGGGTGTTTCTTTTCCACTCTCAGGCTGTGATATGCATGATAAAAAAAATAACAGAGCTCTTCATTAGCTCCCTGCTCAGCTCTTTAGGATAGTCAGATCTCCCGAGCAAATGCTGAGGAAGGACAACTTGCACACAGGAGGAAATAAAAAGAAACAGGAATCCACGGTGCAGTAAAACAAAAACAGGTCCCTTTTTAAGACTACTACATAAACACCTCTAATAAAAGAAGAGGACAAATTTTCATTGGATCTTTAAGTATTTAGACAGGAATGTTTTAGTAAAAGTTTAACTGCAAAGTGCATGCAATTAACAGAAAGCCATCAGCTATTTCTCTGGTATGTAAAAATAGCATTAAGCTGTATTAAATGCACGTGTAAGTATCTCAGTTGCAAGAAAAGGGAGGAGATATGCAAAGCACTCAGATATCAAACAATGATCTGTTGGCCAGATGGAGGAATAAAACAATACATATGCTAAAATTTGGAAAAGTTCTGTTAGGCGTCTGCCAAGGCTCACCCAATCTATTTTAAGTGCTTTCTGATACATTAGCTTAGTGTTTGGAGTTGTACAACTGATGGTTATTACACGGGACCAGAAAGCAGTGAAGCGTTGGCGTGCGGGAGCTCCCCGACGCCGGGGCAGCTTCCCCGGAACGGCGAAGTGTCAAAACACAGCAACCTTAATCAGCAAAGGGCCACCCCAAGGAATCACAGGCTAGTTAACTTTGCATCTTTTGTAGGGAAAGACAAATAAAATAAACTAGAAACGGTTTTTCAGGGTTTAGTAAAACAATTCTTTGAAAGGCGTAATTTGATTAAAGAGCTCCCAGGCAGACTGAGGAGCAAGAAGTATCGTACAACTAATTTAGCAGACGGTTTCTCAAAAACGTGAGTACCGTGGCAGACGGTAGGTGCGGGCGACACAAAGGATGCTATACACCCAAATTTGGAAGCAGTAACAATAAAAAGTGCCTGATAAGGCTTAAAACTGAAGATTAGCAACTCCAGGTCTGAGTCACGGCTGATATTTTTTCCAAGCTGATTACAGAGAGGAGTGACTCAGATGGGGAGAGCATATAGACCTGGTGGTGATTTGTTTGGCAGGGGAACGAGCGCCAAGGGATCAGGTAGTGGGATGCTTTGGGTTCTATGTGCACACAACAAATGCAGACGGCTGGGCCAGCTCCCTGCTCCAGCCCAACCGGTCTCACGGCCATCACACCCCTACGAGGTGCAATGAGAAGAAAAGCAGCAGCCACGTAGAGAGCGGGATGGTTTATCGGATATGCAGCTGGGCACCCAGGCTCAGCTCGAGTGTCTGGCTCCAACCTGGCTCTGCAGAGAGGAAGCTGCATGGAGGCACCTGAGCTGCTCAGACAGTGGGTAACAACATAAGGGTCATGATGGGGTTTGTGTACATGGAGCAGCTAAATACCTTCTGGGAGGAAAGGCCTCAGGAAGACAGATTTCTTAAGGGAGAATGGATTTGAGGTAACCTAATCTAACTCTGCTGATGGTAAAGTATAATGAGCTA
Source organism: Athene cunicularia (assembly GCF_003259725.1). Classification (NCBI taxonomy): domain Eukaryota; kingdom Metazoa; phylum Chordata; class Aves; order Strigiformes; family Strigidae; genus Athene; species Athene cunicularia. The sequence continues at coordinate 8,670,592 of NW_020799116.1, forward strand.
AAATCTACTGCAGGGAGCAACTGAGAGGAGCCGACATGGATGAGCAGATTTGATGCTGGCACCAGTGCAGAACAAATGCCAGGGACTACGCAGAGAGGCCCGCCAAGAGAGGATCAGGCCCTGGGAGCATATGGACTGCAGGCTGAACTGTTTCATCCCGAGCATTAATAATGGCCCGAAGTCTGTAATTCTTAATTGTGCTGAATCCTAATGCCCTCATCTAAGGGCCTTGGGATTTTGATGGAGGATCAGCTGGCATGGAAGATAACAACAGTAAAATACAATGCATTAAGCCTAACCAGCAGATCAACGGTTTGCCACGCCGTTCCTCTCACTTCCCTTCAAAGCATTCTCCAGACTCCTTCCTCCTGCAATGCTGGCAAGAAAAAGTCATTTAAAAATCCCCTTGTTTATCCCATCTATTTCTCCTATGAGACGGGTGCTTGTTTATGTAGAAGGGCAAGACTCAAGCATGGTTGGAAAGGGTATAAAGACAAGAGGGGACAAACATGGGATTGCTGGCAGATGGAGAAAGGTCTCTCAGACATGCAGCTTTTACCTCCAACCCTTCACCTTACCTCTTGCAAACAGACGTGTTTCCTAAATTAACAGATCTGGACTTTCATTAGCTCACTTGTTTATGTACAGCCTCCGCCATCCTGTCATGGCTGCAGTCAATACAGAACGGGGACAAGACCGGCACCCGCAGACCTCCTGGTTCAAGCCCAAGCTGGGGCAACCTCCGCTCACCACAAAGTGCTGATGAAATCTGCACCGTTCTGCTTTTCCAAAGATACCCACATGGGGAATATTCCCAAACACATATGTTTTGGGATACCCACTGCTCATCAGGTTATAAAGTTAGTAGTCACCTAACGCAACCGGGCATCCACCCACTTTGTTTGCTGGTTTTCTTACGAAAATAATCAAGCTTCCCCCAAATAAGATGCAGTGGAACAAGATGGAAAGCGGGTACTGTCCTTGACATTTCTAAGCACAGCAGATGTACTTAACTGGCTCCTGTTATTTATTTATTTATTTACTTGTGGAGAGAAAATGCTTATTACTGAAGAAACCCAAATGCTGATAAGATGATGAGAGGTTTGCATGCTGGTTGATGGTCTCACTTTCGCTTTATCCTGAGTGAATACAAGTATCTATAACTAAATATTTCCCTTAGGGTACTGATGACTGAGGTATGTTTATTGCATTGAGTGAATTTATATATATAATCAGCACAATAAACATTATTAAATTGTCTGAGTAAAATCAAAGCATGAAACACACAGTCAGTGCTGAATTCTAATGATGCTGAATGCCCATGATTGCATGGGGAAAGGATCTTAACAAGCCTTGATTTGAGCTTTGGCATCCGCCTCACAAATCACACGAAATGTTCTCTCTTTAATAGTGCTGAATATTGATAAATGTCTCTGCACGGCACAACAGGGAAGTTGGTCTCTATTGGCAATCTTTACCAAAGTGTGTTTTTTCCTTCTCTACACTCAAGGGTTTACCCTGAATGATTTAATTATAATTTTCCTTGTGTAAGACAAATTAAAGAGGAGAGTAGGAGTGTCATGCCAAAGCAGATTATTTATCTCCTTAACAGATTGCTGTGCACCAAACCCCAGAGCTGCTGCTGCTGCTACTTACAGAAACTGGGCAAAATGTGGGACAAAAGCATAGATGTAATATACATTTAAAGTCCAAATGAATGAAAGCATTAACCCATTATTTATAGCTGGCATTGTTTCATTCCTGTGAAAGCCATACACACAAAGCACCAAAGAAACCAAGAGCAGCTCCATGATGCTCCCTAGTCCCTGCACAGGAATGGAAGATGCCTCCTGCTTCTGAACCCATTTTTGCTTTTCAAACATCCTGGGGTGGCACCAGAGCTGCGTCCCTGCAGCCTGTGCAGGACTAAAACTCTGCTGTACACAACGTGAGGCTGGGCTTGCAGCACCGAGACGTGTGGGCATGCTGAGCAGCCAATGACTATTTCTCCTGCTATTTTAAACTCCTTGTTTATAACCAAAACGTGTTTTTAGCCAAGACGTATAGCAGAGCTGCCGCTCGCCCGATGACTTTTACACAGGTGCCTTTGCTGAGGCTGCGGTCAGCCGAGAGCCTCCTGACTCGCAGGTCTTGAGCAGCCTCGCAACCTCACCTGTGGGATCAGGAACCCAGTAAAACAGCCCGAACTATCCCTGTGACATGTACCAGAGATGACAGTGATGATAGTAACTCCCACATAACCAACTTGCCTCCTGCAGCCCACTCCTTCTCAAAAGCCCAAGAGGAAGCGGGGGGGAAACAGCTTTACAGCACACCCTAAAAGTTAATGTTACCTGTATATGATTATTTATTGCTGCTGGGCAGTTGTTATGATGTGGCTGTGCTTAACTGTTAGGACACTTACAGCTTTTACTATGTGCTTTTTATTGTTGTTTAAATCTAAATAAATAGCTCTTGGTTGTATCAGACCAAAGCTAACAGCCAGTTGCACTGGAGGTGCAGGAATGCCAGCTGGGGAGGGGGGGGGGGGAAAGCAACAACCCAGAAACCTGCCCTGGCCTGGACAAGCTTCGGACTTGTGCGGTGGAAGGTGGAAGGGCCGGTATCTCCTTTGTGAGCCCTTCCGACAGCCCCATCCAACGCAAGCTTGAGGTCAGGACCACCTTCACAGGTCCCCTTGTATTTGCAAGCTCAGCTGTTGTACTGAACCAGCTGGGTACAAGGACATACTTGGTTTTCACTAAGTCTAGCAAACTCATGCTCCCACCAGACCCACGATTTTTTCTAGTCTTAACTTTTGCAATCAAAAAATTACCAAAACCTTGCTCATGGCTGTGCGCTCTCTTTTCTAAGTACGCTAAAATTTCACCTTCTGTGAGCTTTCAAATATACATCTGACGGCAGAGCACAGCTCCTTTTTCCTCACTGCTCTCTCACTACCCCGAACTGCCTGCCTGTAGATAAATACCCTTTCAGAAAGGAAACCAGTGCAACACATCTCAACAAGAGGAGTTTCTGTGTCATATGAAATCCAGGCAGGCACCATGGTGCCTGATGAGACTGCAACAAAACCCTTAAGTGCATCAGTAGGCATTCTTCTGTGTGTAGTCTCCTGCTCTACTTATGGATAAAGATGTAATTCAATCACTGCAGCAAATGGATGGCGTAAACTCTCCATGTACCAAATAGAGGCAAGATAAAGCAAAGTCTGTAGCTCTCTTATTTGTATTCCTAAATATACCTATTTTTGTATTTCGTTATCAGAGAGAACTCAATGGATATGTAAGAAAAGTGTAATGTCAAGCTTTAACAATACAGCTATCAATTCAACCACTGAGGATTTTAAATCTTCTGAACTAAGACAACCCAAACAATACCATAGCATGATTATGCTTTCCTAATTAATTTGGAACTTTACTAATAAAAACATATGTATCGCCTTGTTTGTAGATCCCAATTGCCTCCAGGCCACAATTACAGGACTCAGACACATGGATTTCCAGTTCTGCTTGACAGTACACACAGAGAAAATTCTTACTTCAGAACAGATTCCTGTGTTTCCACTGCATTTCAAACAAAACAGCAACGGCATACCATTTCCTCAGATTGCCATTAGCAGACAGCACATGCCTCTATTCAGTGAAAGAAGATCGATTTCACTGCATGAGTTTTTATTTTATATACTATGTAAGAAAAACATAGATAAAAAATTTATTGAAAAGTCATAAGCCCATCTTGTTCAGCTCTACATGCAGCAAAAATGGAATTTAATTGTTTAATAAACATCAAATTGTTTTTAGTATCCCATGCAAGTCTTCATGAAAACCATGTCCTTGACACTTAGATGCATTATAAATGTGTATGCTGCTGTTCCCCCACATGTCCTTGCAATGGATATAAAGCTATGCCTTACACACACAGAGCAGTTCTTTCAACAGTAGTGTGCTCTCCTTTAAAATCTATCTATTCCCAATAGCACTATTTTCTTAATATTAGAAAGATATAAGAGGTATTTATATAGCTTCCCTATCAATCTACTTTCAGACCACCAGAAATATAAACTCTATGGCTTAAAAATTCCATTATCCTCTTTCTAATGAATGAAAGGAGGACGGAAAGACAGAGCCATCAGTTTCCATAAAATCCAGCTTTCACTAGTGTCTGCTGTAACATTTCTAGATGGGCAAAGGGACTCTCCTGAATGCAAAGAAGCACTGCCCTCCCTGCTGCACCCACGCTGCTCGCACACTCCCGGAGACCCTTCTCCTCCTCCGCCGCCGCTGCCGGCGGCAGTGATGCCGAGGCTGCAGCAGGCACTGGCACCCACGGCCTGAGCTCCTCTGGGACCGTCTGTCTCACCGTAAGCAAAAGTTATGTTGTTAGACATGCCTCAGTGAAATCTGGGGGTGTAAAGAAACAAACCTGCAATAAAGCATCCTTTGGAATAAAGCAGAGCCCGCGCCGAGAAGCCCGTCAACAGACAACCCCTGATTTAAGCCATTTCTTTTAACAATGCAAGCCTAGCAAGTATAAATTAACTCACACTTTTAAAAGCCAAACACCACCAGTTAGCTAATTTTATCAGCACTTAAAAAAAAAAATCCACTTTGTTTTAGAAAAACCTGGTGAACTCAAGCCTATTTTGTCTTGTGAAAGCAGGCAAATACAGGGTAGAAGCGAGGCAAACACGTTAGATGAGATGGGGCACTGAAATTTGGCAGAAAAACAAGTGGTAAAACAGCCTGTACTGACCAACAGATTTTCTTCCTCACCTCCAGGCTGCAAACGCAAAGCACATCAAAAGTTAACGCCACCCGTGATGCAAAACTCAAAAAAACCCCAGCTTACACTCTTCACACTTCTCCCAATATGCTTATCCAATGCACTTCTAATTAGCTAATTGTGCCCACATTGATCCAATTAACAAGCCATAAAGATCTGAACAAAAGGAGCATATTCTGCCCAATGGAGACTCTATTCAACCACGCCAAAACCAGACAGAGCAAGATGTGGAGGACAAAGCCGAGGCCAAGGCGGTTGGCCACTGCTCCCAACAACTTCACCACCATTTCGGCATGCTTTTCAGAAATCCTCACGGGTGGAAACCCCACCGGCACCTACCTCTCCCGTTTAGGAGTGTGGACTGATAGCTGTCCATTAGTTGAGGCGTGCGGGTTGATGATTAAGGAGGTCTTAGACGGTGCGGAGGAGGAGACGCAGGTGGTGGACAGGTCCAGGCTGCTGTGGTTGTTGCTGGCTGCCTCCTCCGCTGTGTGCGAGCTTGTCACTTCCTTCCAGAGCTGCTGCAGTTCTGTTGGAATCATGCCTGAAACAAACAAATTGGATAATTAAATCAATTAACAGCTAATTCGGCCGTCTTCAAACAGTAATTAAATCAAAGAGTCAGTAAACAAAGCCTAGTGTTAGTTTTGTGTGTGTGTGTTTTTGCGCATTTTTTTTTTTTTTTTAAAATAACTAAAAGCTAATACTGAACACTGCGTGACTCCGCTACATTTTCTAGTGTAACACCTGCAATACCTACATAATGCAAAATCCGGGGTGTGGACCAGGGGGATCCACACAACACAACACCTACCCATGTTAATTATTGTAATTTTTGGTAATTTTTAGACCAGAGGGCCCATTTCCAGACTCCCTACTCAGACAGAAATCCAGCCAAGCTCACAGCAAGGCTGACAGCAGAGGCCAAGGGCTACTCTGCAGTCAGCTACAGAAATTTCTTTCCTCTCCCCCCATCTCTCCCAATTTTCTTTTTTATACTTTTAAGCGAAGTGAATACTTTCTAAGCTGTTTTTAATAGAAAGGAAGGTCTTAAAAAAAAAAACAACTCAACTTTATTATTATGACAACATGAACCACAATATGACTAATTTTGTGTTTAAGTTTTAAATGATGACAAATAGCTTTGTTATTAAATACAGTTTTTATTAATCACTTTTAGACATAAATTATGAATTCATATTGTCTTCCTGAAATGCTTTTCAAATTTTAACAGTCAAATTGATTATACTATGATTATTTCATTAACACACCTATCTTTCTCATTAATTTTGGTTTCTCAAACTGCTCACTTAATTGATGGATGTGTCTACTGAAAAACTGTATAACTTTCTATACAAGTAACACTATTATTACTGTCATTTCTTAAATCAATGCTAATGAGCCATTCAAAAGTAAAACGAAAACATAAGCTTCAAGAAATAACAATAAAAAATATGTATTTTCATAATTGTGCCAAAATGGACACCAGAGTTAGGACATAGCATTCACTAAATAATGCAAGTGAAAACTTTGCAAACTCCAGTGGGCCAAAGCAAAGGCTGGAAGGGGAGCCGTGCGCACCAGCGTGACACAGGCTCACGCTGAGATCATGCTTATGATTGTGACATGATCAAACAAGTCAAGTTTCTCTCACTGAAGACTATTTCAGTGCTCTTTCAGAGAAGGCCATGGGAAAAAATTAGTAGTAGAGACGCATCACTTAAATATTCAAGGGAAAAAAAAAGCCAGTGTCTGTGTGTTTTTAAAGAGGTTTCTCATCACTCTGCTTCCAGACCATCATTTGGATGACTGTGCATTGTTTCACCATATTGTAGCACTGGAGCTATCCTAAGGAAACCTGCCATTTTCTGAGTGTGTAACAGCAGCTCACACAGGCATGTATCTCACCAAACCTAAGGTATTGAAATAAAAAAAATAAAAAAAAAAAAAAGGCAGTATGCATTATATTCATTTGAAACACATAATAAAAAATGCCAAGGTCTAAATTTAATTTATTTTTGTCATTTAGAATACAATGGATAGATAATCATCTCAACGTGATCAGCCAAACATCTTTACTTTGCTAAACTGTTAAAGATTTTAATTATGCTAGCTTTGGAGAGCACTGGTCTAATGAGGCGATAGACTCCAGAGAATCTAAGTGGTTAAGAACTGTGAAATGAGTCTGATAGGATTTTTTTATATTCACCGTGGATCGTTTGCATATCAAAGAGGAGTAAATTATTGCACGACAGACCAATAACCTTCCCCGCCTTTCCAAGAGTAGCATTAACAAAAACAGTTGGTCTCCAGTAACGGTTCACTACAAAAAAATGCTAAAATCCTTAAGTATCTGCAATTAATATATATTATGAAAGAGGCTTCAATTTATACATTAAGTGATCAGATATTCTTAGGACACATCCGTTTCTCTAAAACCACGTCATTTTCCTTTCATCAGACCCAAACGCCAATTACATTTTGATGGATTTTGTCCCAAATGAGCATTTAGTTATTAGACATATTCAATTATTACTTGTCCCCTGAAATTAAACCTCTGAGCAAATTAAACAAAGAAAAAGGTCAGTACACAAGCCTATGTCCTGTTTTGCTGCATCGGGGCTATTATTTTCAAACACCTTGCGAAGTGACAGTGTGGGATGTATTTTTAGCTAACACGCTTGACAGGACTGTCTGCGCACTAACAATTACCTGTGAGCACGGCTGACCCTTACACCACTGTTTACTCAATTGAAACAATAGTGAATAGACTTGTCTGTTGATGATAACATATTGATATGAGACCATATGAGTCGACACCTATTTTTATTTTCCAGAATAAGCAAATAGGGAAAAAATAGCTGGCCCCCTTTTTTATTTTTTCTCCCCCCACCACCCCCTTAGCTGGATTTCTGAAGGTTTTTAATTAGAGACAGGCTAGCACCCACTCTCCCCGTCCCCCTTTCTTCTCCCGGTCACTTCTGGATCTCCTAATGCTTTATCCTGAGGAAAAGCTTGCAAGGGTTACAGCCTTAAAATATACATACACATAATATTTACACCTCGCTGTAGACCCTCTAAAAGTCAAGGGGTTTGGTCTAACTTCCTATACAAGTGTAACTCAATAGGAGCACTAATGACAACTATACAGCATATTGAAAGAAAAATAACACAGCTATTGTGTGAGGAAAAAAATGCTGGAGATAATAAAGAGGATTTCAGGCTGGGTGACATTAATTTAAAGAGTTAACTGTGATGTCATACACGTTTGCACACAACCCATTGCTTAAAAATTACTACATCACTTGATTAATAAAATAAAATTTTTAAAAAGCCTCTCTCCTCCTTCCCCAAATTTAGATCTTTTAGAATAATTCTGGAGAGAATTCCTAACTAGTCTGTCACACTGGGCAGCTGAAAGGTATGCTCATTACTCATCCAACAAAATGGTTAAATAAAATAATAGAACAAATGGTAAAAGCAAGTCAAATAGATCCACGAACACTGGCAATAAATTATGTAATTTACCATTTAACAGTTTCATTTTAACAGCGAGAGCTAAATTTCAAGTCAGATTCCCAGAACTGCGCTGCAATTACTCGAGATCACTACTGCCGGTGCTGCAACTTCATACGTACCAGTAACGGGATTTAGACCTGAAACTGCCAAATCTATGGGAGCAATCGGGCACCCAGACGTCTCAGTCCTATTATTTTCACTCACTGGTGATCTGAAGCGTGATTTGCAGTTTCATTTGCAGATACTGAAGATCTAGCTCTCGCAGCTCAGAACACTGATGAAATGTGGTTTATTTTTAAATTGCTACTACGTACAGATGTAAAATCTAGATTATAGATGTGTCTAAATACAAAGCAGCAGAGATTACACAAATATAACATTAAAGGATGTGCTATTTTGTGTAAGACAATAGGCAAGCACTAAAAACTAAAATGAAACTAAAATGCAGTTTTAAACAATGTATTAGTTCTAAAACCATAAAAATATCACTTATGAAGTAGCATTCTCTCCTTTGAAACATTTATTACTATTTACAGATACTTAAGAATAAAAGCAAAATGCTTTTAACCGAATTCATAGATACATTTTACTAGAGGGATAATTTTATTTTTCTTTTACATGAGCATTTACAGTATTTGTCTCAGTCTTGCAAACTGTTCTGAAAACAAAAGGGCATGATATATGTAATTTTTTTTTTAAATAAGAAGTGTCCATTACCAATTATTTTAAACTATAGCCCTGGCTCTTCATTGCATTTTTCAGGACAACTAGTCCCCTTCATTATGAAAGAAAATGTAGGCACAGGTTTAAAAAATGTATGTTGTGGGGACAGTTGACAGATTACTGCTCACGGAACTCAATTTCCCAACCCCAGGTATCACCGGCTCAAAGACAGAGTTGCTCAACCTCTTTGTGTCCTTGTACCTCCATACCCAGGTGACCATGTTCAAGCAAGCAGAAAGTTGATTTAAACCTCATAATGACATCAGTTTTAAGCCATCGTCTCTCTGATAAAAAAAAATAAAATATCGTGCTGTATTGCAACCTGCCTGAATTCTCAAGTTACTCTTTCCTCCCGCCACTGAGCCCCCGGCTCCAGCCGCCCCCAACGCTCGCAGCTCATTTCCCTGCAAGAATCAGCCCTTTCTGCTTATGTTTATGTCGTCTCCAGCATGCAAGTCGGCACCCCTTAGGTTTTAAATACGCTTCTTTGCGAGGACTAATAGTTACACTACCCTGCTAACCATATCAATCAATGCCACGACTGCTGAATTACCTACTGGTGTCTCCGATGTGTTACCGCACAGATTACACTTCATGCATCACCACATTCATTTCTTTCACATTACACATGAGCGTGTCTTGTCACTGCCCAATTGCCCTCCTTTGGACAGCTTAACTGATGTACTATACAATGAACCTTACCGAGCAAACTTAATAGTATAGGAGCTGTGGGAAAAATTAGAAAGGTTGAGGCTTGAGTCCGGTGGGTGTGTGCGAACAGCCTGGGATGCTTCCAACAATAAATCTGAAGCATAATTAACGCACGTTACAGCATTTTGCAAGTATAAATGGCATTTTATCTACATGCCCTTTTTCCTGGACTCATTTCATGCCTTCTCCCTGTCACGCCACGCATCGATGGTGCCTGACCAACCCCAGGCCTGATCCTGCAGCTCCCAGCCAGGCACCACCTTCCCACACATCAGCCTAGTCTGTCCTGATTATCAAGACTAGACTAGTCCAGGTGTCCAGCTTTGGGATGCTGGAAAGCTAAACTGAGTCTTGCAGAGGGAGGTGTCAGGTCCCCAAAAGCTTAGCCTTTAAAGACAGGAGTTAAGTACTCAGATACCTTGGTGGGTCTGGCAAAAATAAGCCTAAATTAGCCACATCAGCCACACGGCAAAGCAGACTCCACTCCCCGTTTTGTCCCCATTTATTCATGTAATATTCACCAGTCACGTTGCTCTCCTTTGTGCAGCTATGTACACACAAAAAAGGAGAGTGAAGAACAGAAGCAATTGCGTCCTGTCCCCCTATTTCACAGAATCACAAAATTCATTTAACTGAACAGAGCTGAATGTAAATTCATTATATGGTTTAGCAACTAGTACCAGCCCTAAGGCTGCTTTGAGGAGCCCAAATCATTCAACCTGAGCTGACTCAAGTTGTTGAGGTTGATGTTTAAATTTATTATGGGGCAAGGGAAGGAAAAGGCATGATTATTCAGGAATACCAGCATCATGGTTGAAAGACCTGGTCTTCCCTGAGCCATGCCAACTTCGAACCGTCTGCCTTAATCACAGCAGCCAGAGCTCAGGCAAGTCTGATAAATGTCCCAAGGCTTGCAGACAAACCCAGGTTAAAAATAAAATAAAATAAAATAAATTCAAGCTGAAGAGGAAAAGAGAATAAAAATCCCAGGTTATAATCACTGTCAAAAGTACTGCGATTTAAGTATTGTTTCAATGTATCTATTTCTTAAAAAAATGAAAAACTTAAACAGGAATTTCAGCAAAGTAATAACTTCTTGCAAAGTGGACGACTGAATAAAGATGTAGGAGGATCTAATTGTCAATAACACCATTAAAATTAAATGGAGTTAATCCCAATTTGCCTCAGTATGTAGGGAGGAATGAAGCCATGATGCAGACAGGCAGTGAAATGAAGGCCGTGTAACAGGCACGGAGAGGAGACACTGCCACCTCTCCCTCTCAGCTGCAGCGAAGGGCAGGCGAATTTCTACAGTTTGGCAGCGTGCGGATCCCAGCTCCTCGGCGCCCGGCTCCTCGCCAGGCCGGAACCAGAAAGGGCCCATATATCACATTGAGAAAAGGAAAAGCTGCTCTCACACTACTCTTAGCCATGAACCCAGCACCAAGAATCGATAAAGACGCCTCCCGTGGAGGATTTCAAGCCCAGATTAGTACAACCAGCAGCTCCGACTCTGCCAGACCGGTTATAGCTGTGCAAATTGAATCGGAACTCCAAACTGCCTGCCTCCCGCTAGCCAGAGCAGTCCAGGATTTCAGCACTGTCCTTCCCAAAAAATAGCTTTATAATGCCCACCTTGCCTGTCAGGATTTCTCTGTGCTTATTATTTTACGAGCCTATGAGATATCTCTCCCTCTCTCTCACCAAGTGACAATTTTCGGTGCATGTGTGCTATCATTTTGCAAGACAGACGGCAGCTCCCAAACCCCTCACCTACCTTGTGCAAGGGGTTGCAAAGGCAGAGTAGGCTGGCCAGGCTGGATCGTTAGCAGCCCCTGACGCTGCAAAGACAGGAGGTGCTGCTGTTGCAACTGCTGCATCTGTAAGAGTTGCTGCTGAAAGGCCAACTGCTGCGTAGCCACCTGCTGTTGCTGGGGCTGGAAAAGAAAAAAAAAAAAAATTAAAAATGCACATTTGTCAATACAGAGCAGAACATTAAGAGATTTACAGGGCTTCTTGTCTCAACACACTTCAACTTCTGATCGCAGACACCCAGTATGGAGGCAAGCTAGCGAGCCCACCACTCCAATCAAAGCCCTCAAGGCACGTTCAGGTGCTAGAGCTAACCACAGAGCCACAGCCACTTCCACCTCCAGTGGTTACTTCCATCCTACTTAAATCCCTCTTGCCAACCCAATTAAAAATGTATGCAGTGTTTCTTGGTCACCCTGGTCCATGTGGTCATGTTTTACCCCAGAAGTGGCTGCATTTCAGCGGTGGGTAAAGGGAACGCTGCTGGCAGCTGTTGAAGTCCTGGGTAATTCTTTGAGGCAAAGAACATGTATAACGTGAGAATCACACCACACGATCACATCACACTTAGATGTAATGAAAAACAATCCTGCACTGTGCTCTGTTTGCTCATGCAAGGGTTGTCTCAACGATTAAGGCAATATGACTGGCTTAATTTATGGTATTTTATACTTAGTCTCTCTTATTCATCCATCAAGCCCCACAATACTTTCTGTTATGTTGGGAATTATTCTGTGCTGTATTTAAGGCTGCTACTTCTGCACTTTGAAAATTCTAATTATTCTCACTAGAAAGAAGATGGAGTTGCTTTACTCCACAGGGATATGAACCTTGAACCTTCGAGGTGTAAAAGAACATGTTGCTTTTCTCACTACTGTACCCAGAGAAGCTTTTAACTACTCTGTTTATCACTTCTGACATAAATAAATGAGAAAAAATCAGACCTTTGAAGAAGAAAAACTTCATCTAATATTGTTAATTAGCCATGACAAACGATGAAATAACATTGTAAATCTTTCATAGAAACAGCCACTAGATTTTAATTACACACATTCATAATTTAGCAAACAACATCTTACTTGAATGTGAGTGTTTAATATGTACAGTACTCCAGGCTTCAGAGTCCTTAATTTTGTTCAGTTAAGGAAGCCTCTAGGTTTTTTTTTGCTTCCATGCTCGTCTTGTATTTTATTTGCTTTGTTCTTTAAAATCCATGAAAGGCTTTGCATTTTGATAAATATCTTTTTATTTATTGTACAATGACAGGAGGAAAACTTTTGTTGTGTAAAACATCAATACATCATGCCAGTGTTTAGCAGTTCCTTGTGCTAGCCAAAAAAAATTAATGTAGATTTCCTTAGTAATTATCTGAGTGATAGAAAGATAATACAGTGCAGTAGTACAATAAATAGAAGGAAATTATCTAATATCCCTAATCTGCTAGGAATCATATCAAGGTGGAGGTCTTATACACATTATGGCTAACAATTATGGAAAGAAAATTAACTCTTGCAAAACTGCATACTTTCACAAACAAACCCCAGCCAAATCCCAAGCTTTTTGTTGCCCTTCCTTGACACCAAGCCAGAGGATCACTGGCCCCATTCCCTACTGCTGTCAAGCAGGGCAAAAAGTCTGCCAGAGCTGCAAGGGCAGGACCGACAGACACCAGCCAGGGGTTTGGCCCCCAGCTTCTTGTACCACCATGCCCCATCAACCTTAATACTACAACCAACTGCATACCCGTGACTGTACTGACAGTCAGACGGTCAATTTATCTTATTTATAAAGTCAATTTATGTTATTTCCAAAGAGAATCTAGGACTTCAACATCACAGTTAAACAAATAGGTGTTCAGGCATTCTGAATCTCTGAGAGTTTTCATGTCTTTCCAACAGCTTGCTCGGGCAGATCCAGTTGTTGCAACTATTTGCAACAGCACCAGATGAACGCAATCCCCAGCAACGGTTACATTAAGAGTTAATGTAATGTTTACCTGCATAAATATTCATTTTCTAAATATATACATACTTAATATAGATCTATACATAAAAAAATAAATGGCATTACATAAAAATCTAGTTACTGTAAGCCGTGTTTTACCTACTTGCCACCTGAGTGTGAAGTTGGTAGGGTTTTTTTTTCTTTAAAAAAGCCCCTTTATATAAATTGACTGATGCCCATTTGGTTGTCTTCTCAGCTATCCTAAGAAAAGCTCTTGAACACTCTCTACTTTGAAAAGCCAGGATATAAAAGTATACAAGGCCCATTGTCCAAGAAAGAATTTAAAAGCAAGACACGTTGCCAAACTGCGCTCCCCACCCAGTTACCAAACACAGGATACAAGGCAGTTTGTTTACTTCTCACAATTGAATGCATACAAAAAAGGTCTCAGTGCAGTCCTGTTGTCAGGTCAGTAGTCAGTGTTAAAATGCTGAAATATCCTGATAAAACTTGCATTTTTGATCCCCTCCCTAAAGCTTCTGTCAAAGGTCTGTTTTCCTTTCTTAGGTTACTCCCTACTGCCTAACATAAACTGTCACAACTGCCAGAGGACAAACGGCCCTGTTTGGAAAACAACCCACTTCATCCAGCGCCGCAGCACCAAGCGGGGTCGTTCTGTGGCTCTAAAGCCCCCCTTCCTCAGGGAGACCCCACTTTGCCAGGGGAGAGGCAGTCCCGCGGGCGCAGGGCCGAGATCTCGCCCCGGCACCTCTTGCTCTCGCTATGGGGCACTGTGCAGCGGTGCTCACCCTCTGCTACGCCGAGTAAAAACCACCAGAAACCTTACTGGGGCCCGTCTGTTATCCTGCTTGGGGGTCAGATCCCTTTCACCAGCGGGGCTTGGGAGATTTGTTGTGTTTTTCTTCCTTCACAACAGTACAATAGGACAAGGCACTAATAAAATGACTTGGGGATGCACTACATGAATACACTTGTTCCATCTGTCAAGGTACAAACTCAGCCCTCGTTAGCAGAGCAGCCGCTGGTCCCCACCATGGCACGGCTCACCATGTGACCTGACCATCGGTTTTTAGTACGGGGGGGAATTTAAAAAAAAAAATAAAAGAAAAAGGAAAAAAAAAAGAGATCACTGCTTGCATACGAATTTAGCAAGAATAAACCTCCTTAAGGCAGGGAAAACGAGGCTGAACAAACCCGCAGGATGAAATTCATCACTGAAACGGGCCTCTACTAAAACCATCAGCAAAAATACCACCCATCCCAAAAACCCTAGAAAATGCTGAAGAGACTTGGGCCCCTTGTTCTCTTAACAGCTATCATGTTAAAATGCTCTTCTTGAAATGGGAAGAAGTCCTTTCTTATTGTTGCTTTCGATACTGTAATATCAGAAGTGTGACCACAGTAAATCAGTGTGTTAGATATTGAAATGCCATCACATTGTCTAACTTCCCTTCTCGTCTTTTTTAACACAAAGTATTTTTTTCTTTAAGCTCCAAGCCCTCATCTTTGTGTCTGAGATGCTCTCCTGTCTGACAACAGCAATTTAGAAGAGTTAACTTTTATCGTTCATTCTGCTGTGTAACTTTCCCCTTCAAATTTCTTTATCTGCCCTCTGAGCTCATATGAACTTTCATGTTCTCCCAGCATGCAGGCTTGCATTCAAAACTATGTCTAATAGACCAAATAAGAGGTTAATAAGAAGTGGCAACAGAAAGAAAAAATACAATCCCTGGTAACTGATAAGAATGACAGTGGCAGCCCTTTATTGTTTGTCTTCAAATATAGAGTTAAAGATCTTTAAAAAACTAAATTTTGACGCCTTTGAAAAGAAAGAAGCACAAAATAACAACAGGGGGTTATTGCCTGCCAGCCACAGGGGAGAAGCTCCATAATTCTTATTCTCCCTTTTGAAGGCTGTTAGAAATCTGATTCAAAAAAGCAACAGCAGAAGGAGAAAGCCTCTTGAGGCTATCGCCATTTCCTGTGATCATGCATAATGCGTTTCAAAAGTGGGTTTTTACCAATTCTGTTGATCAATTGCACCTCCTTCATATTCCCTCTTTTTTCTGCTGTGTTTACATCTGATGTGACTCAATGACAAGCGCTGTCTGAGACTGTGAAACAGACCTGTCATGTTGATTTATGGGCGCATCAAACCACGACTTGTCCAAACTGAAGCTCGCAGTTCATTAATTAGAGAGTTGTGACTTTGAAGTCAGCTTTCAGACTGTGGTTTTTAACATTTGGCTTAATTTATATGCTCTTGAATGTGGATCTCTAAGGAAAAAACTGAAATTCCCTTCTTGTCTTTGAACTTCTTTTGACCGCACAATAATCATTTCTTTGTCCAGAGTGATGCCTGCATCCCAGAGTCATTAACGCGCATTGAACTGCCACTGATGAGTAAGCCCTACTGAATTAGAAAAACAGCCAGCAAAACAAAGCTGAGAGCATTCTGCACAGTGATATCTCACAATTACATGCCTTCCCTCCCTGTGCCATTTCCATTTTAATTACTGTTAGTCCTTTAGATTTACATTTTAGACACTTTTTAATCTGTTCCCTTTTTATTATAGTGGCGCCCGTAAGCGCGCTATGGTTAAGGTTGTGTCAGCGTTTCCATTATAAACCCCCCTGTTTTCAGGGGTTTATAACTCAGCTGGAAAAATTCACTCTGGGTTGAAACTTGGCACAGGTGGCACGATTTGCCGAAATTTGAAGGGGGGGCAGAAATCGGTGCGTGCTTCGAGCAGCACCACTTGTAAAGTGACACACAAGTGCTGCCGCTATGGCAGGACATCACGCAGCGTCTCGTGCCAAGAGGCAGCTTTCTAGGATCTTCCCAAGCCAGCACCGATGTCAGATTAAACAGGAAAGTCTCAAACTCCTTGTGACTAGAGAGGTGAACTCAATGCCTTAAAAAGAAATTTAATTGCAGCAAAATTAAATTTAAGCACACCAAAATCAACAAAGTTTAGGACTTAACAGATATTTTGAAAGGAAATTGTATTTCAAGGAGAGGCAGAAACAACACTGGCCTGTCCCCTTCCTGCCATGGACCACGGTGGCATCAGAGCGAGGTCTCCTGCCACCACGCCACGAATGGGCAGCGTTCCCCCGGTACCTCTGCCTCTCAGACCTTGCTTCTTAGTGTCACCACTGATGCTGCTCCAGCGTGGTCCCTCCTGCTAAGCCTGTGCTGCAAGGAACAGGCAACCAGAACCTCTTCGGTTGGGAACTGCAAGCCCAAACTCAACGTCTCTTGGCATTCTGCCCTGTTTAGCGAGGACAGCTCCATATCCGGGCCCGCTGCCTTGGCCCCTTCCCCTTTGCAACATAACTAACTTCCAAAAGCACTCTCCCAAGATACAAGTCTAGATTCTTGCTCCAGTACTCATACAGAACATCAAGGCATGGTCCCCTGCTATAAAATATGTGGCAGCAAGCAAATGGAAAGCACAGGAAAATACAGGCGAAAACAGGACAATAACTCTAAATCTGAAAGCTGAGACCCGATAGAGTCAGTTCAGTTGTGCAATCATTTATAAGATGAATGACAGTTTAATAGCCACTAGACAGTCCCCGGGGATCTGTGGTTTGAAAGTAAAATGGGTATTGTCTGTACCTCTTTAGGCTGTTTTCCAGCATGTTGTTGCTGTAAAAGTTGAAGCTGCAACTGTTCCTGTTGTTTCTTATAAAACTCTTGAAGCTGCTGCTACAAAGAAAAGGAAAGATGGTAAGTAACAAAAGTGGAGAGCCAATTCAGTGTCCCTTTTGGTGTAACACACAAACTGTGATTTGAAAAATAGCATCCTTTTATCTGTAATGGTCTGACCTTTAGTTTGAAACTCAACAATAAATTCAGTGCACACTGACTATTCTTGGCATTATCGTTTGAAAAGTAATCTCCAAAATGAACTGATGAAAAACATACCATTTTCTACACAAACTAATTAAAATAAGGCAAGGAATGACCTTTGATTGTAACAACAAAGCCAAAATGCCCTTGCTGAGAGAGCCTGGCGAATCTCTGTTGTGAAACACACATGCTTTCTAAATGATAGGGTTTGACTGTATTAAGTGTTGTTCAATACATGCATAGACATCCTGGGAAATACTCTCCTCCTCCCCGCTCCCCAGATGTGCTCCGCACAGGCAGCACTCCGGCACGGGCAGGAGGGAGCATGGCAGCCAGGAGGGAGCACGCAAGGCCAGGCTGGGGTGGATGCTGACACCCAGCTGGGATTCGCGAGCCCCTGCTGTGCTGTACCCTACTATAACGGAGCCACGGGGCTTGTCGGTGGCCAACTTTCAGTTGAAAAAAGGCCCATGGGCTGTGAGAAACACTGACACACCACACGGCGTACGTTGGCTGAAATCAAACTGATTAAGGCTTACAAACCTCTTCACTTTTATTGTCACCATTTCCATGGTCCTTTATGGTTCCAGATGGACATAACGAGGTCTAAAATGGGAATTATCACCCTACTACCTTGTTTATCCCAATTAGTCAGGGCACACCATGCTTTCTGGGGGATGCAGGCAAAGGCAACAGGGACATCTGCCGAAGGCCTGACACTTAAATATGCATCTGTATTATTTAGCTGATCTTGGAAACACTCCTAACACTGCTCCCTGGATTTGTTTCCAGTAGCTATTTCTAGAATTAAAAACAAAAGAGCAGTCAGTTCATCTCAGAACACGGCTGCTCCGAGGTTTGGACCTGAGATGGGGGCAAGTTCTTTCCCCAGGAACATTTCAGGAGGTGAAGCCCTCTGCTATCTATAGGGGCTACCCGAGCAGCTGTTAAGGAAACAATTACCTGTTGAAGCATGAGTGCCTGCTGCTGTTGGAGCAGGACTTGGAGTTGCTGGGGAGTTAGCACTTGTTGCTGGAGGATCTGCTGCATTTGCTGGGGAGTGATCACTTGAGGTGTCATCATAGCCACCGACACTGGAACCTGAAGCGCGGAGGAGAGCAAAGAGGGGGTCAGAGCGCATCGTCGCGGCCCCAACGTGCTGCCCACCAGCCCCACACCAGGGGAGCCCAACACCTGGCATCGAGGGTGCTGAAGGCTGGAGAGAACTACAGCCCACCGCAGCAGGCACAGAGGTACCGACCACGTTTTCCCGGCAACTAAATTCCCCTTTTGCAAAACATCACTGCAATGGGAATTCTTAAAAGCAAGAAATATGGTAAACCCTGCTAAGATTTATTTATTTTTAGCAGAAGCCGTCAGCTGGGCCCTTTCCCTCCCAGAAAGCCCTTGCCTTCCCTACAGAAATCCAACAGCCAAGTATCCCACGCTGATGGGATCTAGACCCTATTACGACAGGTTTTTAAGAAAATTGAAGGAAGGCTCAGTGATGTGAATAACAGCACTAGACTCCTATGCAATTTTAACAGAAAGGCCCTACCATGATGTCTTTACCATTCCATATTCACCAAGCATACAGATGTCTTCAATTCTTTCATATTATGTGAGATACCATTAAAAGCCGCTTTCCATGACATTTCAGTGACAAACAGCTACAGTGATGAACTTGATAGCATTTCATATTTGCAACTGTTAACACGTTTCTGCACGGGCATCTTTGCAAGGAACCTGTACACTGTATCTGAAAGGATGATGTCTTGTTCAGATAAAACACTGACATTAAAATGACAGGCTGTCTTGGCCAAGGTTACACAAATTGTATTCAAGCGGATACCTAATGACAATGCTATGAATTCCGCAAGCTTTCTAGAATGTAATTTAGCTATTCAAAATAATCACTGCACTTGTGTTTAATTTGCAGACTACATGAGAACCATTTTGTCAGTCCTGGTAATGCAAGAAGACTATTTCCCTAGAAACCCACCCCTCCACCCTCCACCCCAAAAAAGGAAAAGGAGGGGAAAAAAAAACAATAGAGGAAAAGACAAAACCCTTATGAGTTTTAACAGTAATATTTAAGCACCTTACTTTTCTATAGTTTCAAATCAAATACGTGACAGCACAAAACTAAAAGCAGTAAAGGATATACTTTGCTAAAAAGGATCTCCTGTCATCTCATGTATTACAATAAAAGGTAATAATATGTTTAGCACTTTTTCTGTGCACCACTTTTTAAAAAATCAGCAGACAATAGCTGATCAGAAGATAAAGGAGTTAAAAAAAAAAAATCTTCCAGTGGAGTAGTAAGCAAGAGAGAAATGCAGTATTAATTTTATGTAACATAATGTCTTAATATGCAGTTTATCTTGACTTTTTCACATGATTTGTCCTGTCATTTGCATAGCAAGCTCTCATTCCTAATTTCACAGTCATTATGCACTGATGTCCTGATTTCTCAGCATCACTAATTTTGATGAACTAAAAATGGTTCCTGAAGGTCAGACGCATGTACACGGCACATCTCCCCCTGTTGTTGTGTACATGTTGTGTGCCAGGGCCAGACACTGCCCTGAAAACATTTGTCTGAGCGAAGTCTAGCAAAGGCTCACACGCCTCCGACATCCCATTAATGCAAACACGGCGAGGTCCTCTGTGCATTCCCCGTGGCACAGCGCGTTCCCACATACCTAATGTGGTCCAGGCTGGTGTGAACGCAGGCAAATGGGGATTTAATTACGGGTCAAACACCAGTCCCACCAAAGCCAGCGGCCGCTCTCCGGTGTCTACGGAAAAGCCAGCGGCCAGCCGCTGCGCCGTGCCACTGCCTCGACATGCAAGGCCAGCTCTGAGGACACGGAGTCATCAGGATGGGTAATCCCATGAATTCAGAATATCTTAATTCATAGTCTTTTAAAAACTTTTCTGGGAGTAGAAAATTATTTAATTAAATATTGCCGTCACTATCTTCGCCCCGAAGCATGACTCACCTTCATTATTCCCATCCCCAGAGAAGTTTACTTTACCCTCGGGTTTGTACTACCTTTCATTGAAGTTGGACTGAGCAAACAGAAGAGGAAGCATGTTTAAGTATGTTTTCTGTGCCCTTCTTGGAAGATAGACAACACAAATACTCTTCAGTCAGATTTATGACGACAAGCAGGGATACAGACAGGAATAGGGTGGGGTGCTGTAAACCCTACACATTGGTGATTAATATGAAGGGCCGCATTCTGCCGTCAGCTATGCAGAGACAACTCCCATTCACTTCCATGGCTTTTTTGCATGTTTATCTTGGGATAAATCTAAGGATTTGGCCCTACCTTTGAAATCTGGCCACGTACCTTCCGGTGAAGGATCTCCTAGCTGCACACTCTTTGCTAGAACAGAAGCACTTAACCAGCAAGATTTAAAAAAAAAAAAATAAAAAAATTCATACATATATATATAAAATATATATATATGGCACACCTAGCAGTACAAGTTTGCATTGATCCATTCAACTTCATTTTATCATCTGAAAACCCGTTTTCACACCACATCTGCGTCTCTGAAGAAGGTCCTGCCTTCCATTTATAAACATGACTAACAGCCACATTTAGCCAAAGTTTGTGCTTCTGCTTATCACAAAAGCAACTTACGGAAACCTTTTACAAATTCAAATAAACCAGAAACCACCATGTTAAAAAAGACACGTGTGTCCCAGAGAAGTGTGGGCACGTGTACAGTTTGAGGACTTTAAATAGTTAAGAATGATGGCCTATATATCCACTCTCTTAACTCCCAACGTCCAACTTTTTCATGTAGCTAGTCCCTGGTAATACTAGGAATCAAAGGGCATGCAGCACCAGCAATAGGCTATTATAGCCCACACTTTATTACCCATTACTACCGAGGTCATTAGCGGTAAGAGTGATTGTACCGGTCTTAACCTATTGATCATTGTAACTACTATCATTTAATCCCGTGTTGAATGTCTGGAAAGCTGCTAAAGGCACACAAGAGAGAGTGCTTTAGCGATGAGAAATATAGCCAAAGCTTGGAAATTACACTTTGATTCATAAAATCTAGCCAGTGGTTTAAATCAATAGTATTTAAAACAGTCATGTAAGTTCTTAACTACAGCTCTCTAATATTTATGGGTCCCTTTTTGAGTGTATTCAGTCAAAACTAAACTTTATTTTAGATACTGTGCAATATACTTTACATTACGTTAGATAAAAAATATTTATTTCTGATATTTTGTCCGATAGTAAATGAAACCTAAACTGAGGGCTATAAATTAATTTTAGATTTCTATCTCTCAGATGTCAACTTAAATGTGTTGCCAAAAAAAATTACAAACCAACTTTAAAAATGGCTTAACTGTTTAAGTACATGAAAATGAGCGTGTTTTATGAGTTAACAATGAATCACAGAAGGCAGTTTATGAAGAACTAAAATAATTCTGTCTTACTGCCTTCAGGGAGTTGAAGTTCAAATTAAACTACTGGCAGATATATTTAAAGAATGCTAAATTAGCATGCAGAGCTTTTTTTTT
The DNA here is from genome assembly GCF_003259725.1 of Athene cunicularia. Taxonomy (NCBI): domain Eukaryota; kingdom Metazoa; phylum Chordata; class Aves; order Strigiformes; family Strigidae; genus Athene; species Athene cunicularia. The sequence continues at coordinate 8,692,539 of NW_020799116.1, forward strand.
TTTTTTAGTTGTTTATTTCTGTTTTCCACATGAAACACGATTGTTGTTATTGATATGATTAATGAACTACTTCTGGTATTGTTGACTGATAACAATAGGGTGTGGTAGATACCCAGCTGCATGTAAACCTGGCAGCAAAGGTAAAAATACAGCTGCAATTTGGCTTTCGGAGCTGTACTAGTATAGACCTGCTGACATGCTAATACCATCAACGGCAAAAAATGTCATTAATACTCACAACTGTTTTCAGACACTATTTCTCCCAGGGTTTTGCCTGCTCTTCCTCCACAACCCCAAAGCCCTCCTGTCCCCCGCAGTCCCCTCCACTACCCCCAATTTCAAGCTCTGCAAACATACTGTATTTTGGTGAGACCGACCAAGGAAAACTTTCGCAAACTTGGGCCAAGTTCACCTTTAACTTCACAACGGAGTTACAGAAGGGATGCATTTGTCACTCCTCCGTACAACCCAGACAAGGGTCACGGGGATGAAAATGATTTAGTCCTATTTAATCATCTCCATTCCCCCATTTTCAGTGATATTAATATAATTAAATACTAGCTAAATAATTTCAAGTAGTTTAATCTTGTATGAAGTGAAAAAAAAAAATTGCCATTTTCACACAACGTGCCTTCGGTGTTGGATACAGTTGTGGTCCTGTTAACTGTTAGCAGGCATGCATGGAAGATGAGGAGGATTTCCTTAATTCATAAAGAATAACTCTGCCAGAAAATCCTTTTCTCCTGCGATGTATGTTCAAACTTGATTTCAGTAGGACCTCATACCAGGCACCCTGGATTTCCAAACAGCAATTCTTCAGTTAAAGATTTTGTGATAAAAGTTAAACTGAGCAAAGCATAGCTGAACACAGAATGTGTAAGTCGCTGAGGAACAGTTAAAAATACTGGGCTACAAATAAAAATAGATACAGCGAGGCAAAAACCAAACAATTAACCTGAGCTGTCTTATTAGAAAGCCATTACGTGCAATACATTTGAAATGTAAAAAAATCTCAGCCGAAACAATGCAAAACAGCTTTGCTCATGCCACAGGAGAAGATAAACCACTGATACGCTGGCAAGCAGAGAAGCACGATGCCACAAGCCAGAGCAGAGCCCAGCAAAATAAGAAGTGCTGAAGGCAGGACCTGCTTCCATCCCGAGACTAAAACGTTTCCGACATCATATTTCATCCTCCAAAATAACAACAAAAAAATGCCGCTGTTAGAATTATTCACGCAGAAACTGCAATGCTGTTTCATTATGCAAAATGGAATCTCACTTTTAGACTAAGTTATTTTGCCATAATACAGTACCACACATTAAGACAGGTAATGTTTATTATATTAATGTAAAATCAGCTAAGTAGTCTGTCATTAGCATAACTGTTCTCTCCGTAACAATGCTACTCCCTATTAAAAAGGAGGGGGGGGGAGGAACCCTCTTCAAAATTAAATTAGCATTTTTTATTGTAATTTTGTTTATTATATTTTATCAGGAGGGAAGATCTCTCTTTGACCCACCGAAGGCAGTACGATGGGCTATGCTGACATTCCCCGGCATGTCAGGATGTCTGCTGTCTTCAGTGTTCTCTTCTAGCTAAGGAAAAACGGGAATATTTTCGTATTTGTTTACAGAATGAAATATCTGATCTTATCTACCACTTCTCATGCATACCAGGTTTCTCACTAAGTGCCAGGATAATTGTTTCTGCTATAATAAATACCCATTTAATTTGCATAAAAATATAAAGTTTACATAAATTAAATCCTTTTTACATCTAACGTTTGTCAAATAGAGACCAAACAGGAACACACACAACCAAATACTCATTTAATAAGCTGAGTGAGATTTCAACCTTGAGATTATCATAATCATTTTTCACATTTTAAAAAGTTATCATTTTTGTTTCCCGCTCCAGCATGAAAGGAAAAATTACAACCTGCTTTACATGGTTCTTAACAGTGGTGATATTTTATAATGATTAAGTTAAAAAAAAAACCCAAAAGTATTTTTTTCCAGAGTTTAGGAAAGGAAATGTTAGATCAACATATTCTGCCAAAAAAGCCTCAAATAAACCAAAAGCAATCCTGCTTAGAAACATCCAAAATACCCCTAAAGCCCTTGAAAACCCCTTGAAACCCTCTCTCCCAAACACTCTTAATATACTGAGAACGATCATCATGTCAGACTCCTTGTATTTGTGTATTAATTCATACATACATTAAGGAGAGCTTAATTAAATAATAAAAGACCGTGATTGAACCGGCAACATTTAATATGTCTAGAATTTCATGTGAGCAAAAAAGGAAGTGTTATACAGAGGGGAGTTTTTTTGGTTTGTTGTTTTTTTGGGTTTTTTTTTCCCTATGGCAGATTTTTAAGGAGAATTACAACTCCCGACAGAAATTTCTAGGGAAGGATGAGCCCTCTCTCCACTCCCTATTTTCTCCTTCTAGAGTCGAACCCGTAGCTGCCTGCTCTTCAAACCTGGGGCATTTGTGAAGAAATATATTGTCCTGGCCAGCTCAAAAAAATGAGTGAGCTCTTGAAAAATATTCACCTGGTTAAATCACACTGTTTATTTCCCAGACAAAACAGAGCTCTGCTTAAACACTCAGTTGGGCTTTGCCACTCTGGTTGCAAGTGTAGCCTTTATAACAGTTGTGAACTTTATTTGCTTAAAATGTGCAGTTTTTCACACCTATGGCAGACACCTACAGCTGAACATCACAGCTAAGCACAACGGTGCAAATTAGATTCTAATGAGAAAACATCAGTTGCTTCTTTGACAATCTTGCCATTCACTGATTTACTTCTAATGAAGACACACTCCAACCAGCGAGCTCGCCGTGTTAAAGGTCAAAGCATGTTCAAAAAAATGCCTCACAAAATCAAGGCAAATGGGAAACCCGTAAAGAAACCTTCTCATAAAGTGGCGTGGCAATTAGAGTAATTGTGCAAAAAGCCGTCTTCGGTAAAAAGTAGAAGAAATTAAGCTGCCACTACAGTAACAGGTTAGATGAAAATCAAAATTTAATGTATTCTCCCTTGTGTCATCTTGTTTTGTCAAGACATCAAATAGAATTGGAAAGTACAAAATAACAAGCCCTTGAGAAATCACAGAAGCCGACCTTTTTGATGTTGTTGGTTTACCTTGTTCTCAGTTATTTGAACAATGATGTTTCAGATTTAAGGGCAAGATAAAGCTTAAAAATTAAAACCCGTTGTCAGTTTGGGAAGGAGGGGGTGTTGTCCCTCTCAAATAACAGAGCATCTTACCTAATCAATGAAGGCAAATCCGTCCGAAACTAGTGCACAGAACAATTAGCAATTCCACTTATTTGTTCAATATTCAGTCTGGGTTTTCTAACATTCATTCAACTTGAGTACAAAGTACAGATCCTCCTGCTAGCAGAGGAAACTGTGCTGGAAAGGTTAAAAAGAAAGAAAGAAAAAAAAAAAAAAAAAGCAGCCTGGGGAAGAGATATTTCCCAGTGATGCTTCTCTCCCCAGTCTCTACACGGCCACTTTAGATCTGCATGATGTATTTTTTTCCCCTTTCCTTGTAACTGGAAAGCGAAGCTGAGCAAGTAAGCACCTTATAAAAACAAAACAGTACAGGACATTTTAACTGAACTACAGCAAAGTAGTTTCCAGTAATGCAGTTCTGCTTTCAATAAAACAAACAAACTGCTTAAAACCAGCCAAGCCTTTCACCAAACAATAACAAATTTAGCTTATGGTGTCAGGACTTTCCCACAATCTAGTTTTGCAGGTGTTGATAAAACTACCCTTGCTACCGCTTTTCCCTAGCAAAAAGGGGAGAAAACAACATCAATAAGTTATCTTGCTACCGGGAAACATTTTCATAAAGTAGATCCAAGTGCTGTGTCCTTCCAGCTTAGGTTTGTCTACAGCAGCTCTAAAATGACTCAGAAATATAAAGCAAGAAAGCACGAGAGCTTTGTAACTGCTTAAACTTTTGAATGCAAAAATTCTTCTCCCCTTACCTTTCTTTCAGCTGCCCAGGGCATGAAATCACAAATACAGAAACCAAAGCATCTTAGACCGAAATAGCCACTTGCTTAGCTTCAGTATTTTAAGAACAACATGATTCTCAAGAAACATCCAGTGCTCGAGCACTGCCAGGTTAAAATGCTGCGTAAGAAATCGCTCTGACTGCCCTACATCACTTTCAATGCCTAAAAATCCCCTTTAACCTTCTCCACACAACTGTTGCAACCCTTTTCTTCTTTGCACACAACTAAAATCAACTCAACTTGCGCAGACGTCAAAGCCCACCGTCCATTAGTGCAATAATCCATCTGTGACCCATTATAACCCAGGGGCGATACGTTAGGACTCCTCAGTGGTGTCTGATAACTGTTTATGCCCCAGCGTAAATTTCAGCATGGGGCTAAGAGTTACACTTTTAAAATGTATAAAGGGCTCATCCAGCTGTAGAAGAATGAGAGGCACCCACACCTTCCTGTGAGAAGCGAGATCCCCAGAAAGCCAGTGCTGGGATTTCATTTCTTCCCTGTCAATCCCATTATATTTATGATTTCTCCTTATTTCAGCTGAGTGACTGGTCAGAGCATGTCTCAGAGCTTTGTTTTTTTGGGGTTTTTTTGTTTGGTTTTTTTTCCAAAAAACCCCAAAATAACGCTGCTTAAAAAAGGAAAAGCACAATGGTACAGCACAGTAAAGTGTATGTTAAACAAGACCAAAAAAACACAACCAACTGTAGCAAACAAAAAAAAATTTCAAAGCAGCCCTTCCTATCATAAGCTTTCTGATGATTTATGGTTTACCAACTCAGCAAGGTTACGCAACACTGCATGCCTTTAGATGCATTATTTGAGTCAGTTGAGATTTAATTAAGATCACAGCCTCCAAAATCCCTGTCAAATGAAAATTCAGAGAAGACAATACACTATATATCCTCATGCAGATAGTCTCCATTCCATGCTCTGGAATAACATAAGTTAATCCTCGTTTCTATGGTGGCAGACAAAAGTTCACTAATTTTGTTTTCTTTTGACACTTGTGTTGTTTTCTGTTTTATGTCATGAGATCATTCCCTTTTGAGAAGGGGAGGGGAGCTGATATAGGGGGAGAGGAGGGAGAGCAATATGTCTGAATATGGCAGCAGATGTATTTTGACATTCTCACAGCTCTGCCGTGATGTCATCAAGTTTTCATATAATTAACCCCTGCCAGTGAGAGCATCATTTCATGACATCTGTCCATTGGGAAGAGGAGGAAGGAGTCAGGGACAAAACACACAAAGTGCCTCAATCTTGCTCTCATGCTAAAACCAGAATCAAGCAGAATTAAATTAAGGCTACAAAATAGCATTCACAACTTCGATATCAGCGACTGGCTCTCCCCAGTTCATTACCTGCCCCAGCTGCCTCCTCACCTCGGCGGTGCTCCGACACCACACGCCCCGCTCCTCGCTAACGCCTTCTCCTCCTGATGGTCCTGGGGTAGGGGAACCCCTTCGCCCTACAGTCCAATCCCTCTATATGCTAAACGTGAGCACGTCAAATAAAATAGTATTTCTTACAGGGAAATTGCTAGAACTTTACCTCATTCCAGCGTATTTCTATTTGCATTATCTTGATATCTGCTTCCTTATCTCATGGTTTAGAACTGACAGGTGCTAGCGGTCTTTTGTTTGACAGGCCACTACACAAATAACTGTCTTGCCTGAAAGGGCTAATGCACTACTAATGAACAATAAATCAACTTTGATTATAAAGTGTCAGACCAATCAGTTTGCAGTTCGGCTCTATCACAGTCTAGGCCAAGGCAGCTACTCTGTTTAGGCAGGATTTGGGTTTCATCTCTGCAGCCTTATCAATGAAATTTTTTGGAAGTAGTCACAGGAGATCACTGAAAGCCCTCTGACAGCAGATTTTCCGCCGGCTGTGAGAAGAGTGCCTGCTTTTAGAGACTTCCTAGGCTGCTACTGCAATAAATACACAATCAACAAAAGCCATTTCTTAGGCAGACAGAAGCACGCTCTAATGACATATTCACATATAAACACGTATTTCAGTTGTGACTTTTAAGAGAGCTAGAAGCAAACAGAATTGCTTTTTAACTTGATGTAGAGATGTGTGAGGTGCCTGAAAGCTCTGCACAATAAACAGACTTACGAGGGGCCTGATCCGGCACAATCTAATTTAGCAGGCAGAGTGCTTACTGCTTCGGGGGGGGGCAGAGGGAGAGACCCCGCTCCTGTTACTGCTACCGCACACGCACGAGTCGTTCCAGGATCGGGCCCGGGAGCATCAGGCATGAAAATGAGCTTTGCTCCATATGAAAAAGATTTTAACATTTCAGTTTATTTATGAAAAGGCAAACTAGCCTGTGGAAGTCACTTTTTATTAGAAATAAACTTTAGTGATTTATTGTAGTTAGCAATTCAACACTCACTGCAAGAATAAATCCAACCATTTCGTTTTCATAAACAGATCTTAGTCACCCCGAATGATTCACATTTCCTGCCACCAAACTTGTTTTTATTTAAAAATATGAAATGGTAGCGCTTCAAACGCCGGCACATGCACCGAGACGACTTGTGTCGCGTTATGGGGTGGCTTTTCCCTACCCCCAGTACAAGGGCAAGTCGGAACCCTCAGTGTTTTGTACAAGTAGCTGGCTTTGAAGGAGTTAATTACAAAGAGGAAGAGTGTATATGCACTTTGCTCTAAACTTACCACCCACTTCCTAAGGGTTCCCTCCTCCCCACCACCACCACCCCCCCCTCCAAAACCCCTCTCATTCGCACTGAAACGCTGCCTGGCGGGGCTGACACTTCCCTCGGCTGCACGTAGATCCCGTTACGTTGATTTCACTGGGCTTCGCAACGCTACTCGGTGTCAAAAACAAAGCTCCCTCCCCTCATTTCCCCCTCGGTAAATGGACCGGCGAATCCATCCCCGCAATCCCGGCTCCTGACATTTAAACCTGACCAAAAAAAGTATTTTACCCGGCTCCGGG
>NW_020799116.1:8699604-8739240 GCF_003259725.1 Athene cunicularia
CCTCTGACCTGCCGGCCGCGCTCCCGCCCAGAAACTGCTTAACACACACACACCCCCCGCAATAAATCTGTTTTGCAGCGAGTGGGTGCCAGCAGCGGGGGGACGTGGCCGGTAGCCCAAGGCTGCCGGTAGCCGCACAGCACCGAAGGAGCATCTTCCCCCTCCTTCTCCCGCAGCAACTTTCTCTTCTCCCGTGAAAAGTGGCTCCGAGTTCTCCTCCCGCCTTTCCCCACAGTTCTGCCCCTGGAAGCTCAGGATTTCAGTATCAGAAAATAATGATGATTTAAAAAAACTAACCGCAAGAAGCTTCTAACGGGAGTTTGTGCCAAACCGGAGCAGGGTGCCCGGCCTGCGAACGAGAATGTCATCCAGTCACGGCACTGCGGTGGGATGCTCAAACAACCCCCAGGAAACTCAAACACACCCCAGGATGCTCAAACACACCCCGGGATGCTCAAACACACCGCGGGATGCTCAAACACACCCCGGGATGCACAAACACACCCCGGGATGCACAAACACACCCCGGGATGCTCAAACACACCCCGGGATGCACAAACACACCCCGGGATGCACAAACAAACCCCGAGATGCACAAACACACCCCGGGATGAACACACCCCGGGATGCACAAACACACCCCGAGATGCACAAACACACCCCGAGATGCACAAACAAACCCCGAGATGAACAAACACACCCCGAGATGCACAAACACAACCCGGGATGCTCAAACACACCCCGGGATGCACAAACAAACCCCGAGATGAACAAACACACCCCGAGATGCTCAAACACACCCCGGGATGCACAAACCCCGAGATGCACAAACACACCCCGAGATGCTCAAACACACCCCGGGATGCACAAACACACCCCGGGATGCACAAACACACCCCAAGATGCCCAAACCCCCCCCCCTCAGCCCGTGCCAGCAGCACCTGACCACGCAAGCCGTGGCTACCTGGTTTTAAGGCAGCGGAACCCTCGAGTTCGACGGAAGCAAAAGGTGGTGTTTGGGTCTGCGGTACCTCTGTAACAGGCCGTTTCATGTCACACTGAACAAGGTTCCTCGAACTCTCACAGGGATGAGCTCAAAGAAACATTTTCGTGGCCCCCCCTAGACTTTAATACACACACACAACCCTGTCAGAGGGCTGTCGCCAACCCAGGCGCTGCCACGGTCCCAGTAACCTATTTTCTCCTACCCAAAAAGCCCCTATCCACTTCATCTCAGGCAGTAATTCTTGGTAAAATCTCTCCTGCCATTTCAATTTTTTTTTTTTTTAATTTTCACATAGTTTCTGAAGACAAGACTGATGCAGATACTTGCTTTACATGAAGTAACTGAAAAGACAGAAGCCTCCCCGACACCGTTCTCAGGCAGAACTGTACTTTATTTGCAGGAGTCGAGGGCTGATAGACAAAAGCCCCATTAGTTATGCTGCTAAAGAACCTCACAAGAAGCAAAGACAAAGGACCCAATTTACTGACAACTTGTGATCTGATGTTAAATGGGATGCGATACGGATTGCTTTCCACCCTAAAGTGTTTTCGCGTCAGATAACAAATTTATTAATGGGATTTTTTTCAGGTCACAAAAATGTGACCCCACCCTCTTATGAATATTTAATAAGGGACTAAGGGCATCTTTTGCAAGACCCTAAATCTGCCAGAAACAGCCTACATGAATCACAAAGCGCCTGCCTCTTAAAGGGGCACACACGCACCGAGCAGGTCAGCACATAAAGGGCAGGGGAACAGCCGGTATTTGTAAGCATTGTATGTATGCAAAGTCAAGCAAATAAATACGCACACACTCCAACACACTGGGTGCTCAATAATAGTATGAACCAGTAACACATGCAATGAGCGAGTAAGAATAATCGCCTGCACTTAGGAGAATCCTTCTTGTCCTGGACTTCAAAGTCATCTCGAGGAACTTGGATTGCTTTGGGGAATATAATACAGAATACACAGACCTAAAACTTTTCAACAGTTTCTCTTGCATACCTCCTCCTCCTCCCCGCTGCATTTCCTAAGAGCACTGCTGTGGCAGTATCCCCAACGGCACCGGCAGAGAAGGAGCATCTCTAGGAAACTGCTCTGCAAATTTAACCCAACTAACTCTGTGGCCGCAAGGAGGGGGCTGCATGCCCGGGCAGTCTCTGCGGAGCAGTCACAGGATGTTCCACATACCCTAGTTTGGAAATGTTCTGATCTATCTTGTCTTCCTCAGCACAAACTTCTTACCCACACGCAACCCTCAATTCTATAAAGTCACATCTTCAATTCTTATTTTCCAACATGGCCTTACCCAGGTACACACAGCTCAACGAAAGGTGGGTGCCCCCCCCCCTTGCCCTGATTGCCAGCTGATCACATGCCTTTGGACCAAGCTCTGATTTACTGTATTTGTAAAGAAAAGGGGGGGAGGGGGTAGGACTCTATGGCACTTTGTTCAAGGTGTTTCTCTTCCTTCCAGGGGCAAAGAAAAAGCATAACATGGCAATTCAAGCTACAGGCAAAGCAGAAGCACAGTGCTGGCTCTGGCACTGACAATTCTCCCCAGCCTTGGGCAAGTCACCTAGAAATTTTGAGGGTTGGTTTTTTTTTTTAGATGGCTATCACGCTGAGGATGCTTCAATCTCTGAGAGCGCAGTTTGCAACATTTCTGGGCTGGCTCTGGAGTTGCCTGCATGCCCACCACTTCAAAGGCAGTCAACGGCCTCAACATCTCCATCTCCTCATCTGCAAAAATGGGACCATGCTACTCATTTCAGGATCTTCTGTAGACCAGTATTTGCAGAACACTGTGAAAATGAAAGGTGCTGGCTAAGCATGGGGCGCTGGCCACAGAACCTGCAAGCCGTATTTTTAAAGCGTTTTATACCCTTTCATGTAAAAGCTTCATACCTGCAAGCTCAGCCAACATCTGCTGTGGGCTAAAAACTTCAGTCTATTCCCTTAGTAACGGAGATGGTAGCACTTGTTAAGTAAGGTCACCATGAAATATAATGCATTTCCAAGCCAGCAAAATATTTTAAAAGACCAAGAAGAACCATAAACTCCCACTTTAATTCCATTCCATTATGGAGAGTTATCACAGAGAGAGACAATCAGATCGGGATGCACAAAACAGAACACATAAAATAGTAAATGAAAAGTGGGAATGAGCATGGCAGACTAGGTGGCTACTTGGCACTGCATGTCCATGAGAACTGATCTGTATAAAGTGGTGGTATCAATGCCTAGGGGAAAGAAAATAATCACTGGATACCAGGCTCTAAGGTCCAAGTGAGAGAAATAGATTATGAATTACGATGAATACAGTGGAATATATGCTTTTGTTAGGCCGTTATTTTACACGTCCACTTTATCCACAGACTTCTGCAGGTACCCATCCATGCAGAGGCCATGAACTTGCCTATCGAAAAGCCTCAGCTGCCTGCAGGGCAGGGGAGAAATAAAGAAAAGGCAAGACATCCACATAGTGCAACCTCCTCTAACCAGAGTTAACCTGTGCCAAATTAGGAAATTTTATGTCTAGTCCCAATATGAGGCAATTTTATCTAAGACAGCAATTAATCTGTTCCTGTCCTCAGGATGTTCCCCTGGGCAGGCAGGGCCAAATAGGTCCCCCTTGGCTCTTCAGCAGCAGACGGTGGGCCAAATCCTGCACCCCACTCCCCAAGGACAAATCTGGGAGTAAATCAGGTGACCTTTGGCGCCGGTGCTGCTGTGGCATGGAAGAGCCCGCCTGCCAAGCCTGGCAAAGGCGACTGCCAAGTTACGCTGCTCGGCACGCGGGCTAGAACCATGGGCTGGTTTAAAAGCAAGCTGCTGTTTGCAGTTCTGAGGGAAAAAGCCATCTCGGATACTGTTCCCGCTCCTGGATCCCCAGGCCCATTTTTGTGGGGTTAAATCACATTTTCCTGTTTTGAGAATGCTTCATTTTCCCTTGTTGCTGTTTGAAAGACCTACAAAAACAAATGGGGAAAACAACTGACTAAACAGGAAACAGTGAAACTTATTACCCACAAAGTGCTGAGAAAAAGGACAAAGTAAACATTTTTTTTGGTCATTTTTAATAATCTCAGCTAGTGCCCTCATGGTAAAAAATCTTCAGGCACAAAAGAGATTTTTACTTTGATGGTGTCTAACAAAACAGAACACCAAAGCAATTAACATTTCAGTAATGCTTGTGTCCCTGTTGCTCTTCTTTTTTTGATGTGAAACTGTCATTTTCCTTATTGCCCCTGCAAATTCTTCACGAAGAGGCTCTTTAAATCCCCTCAGTGTCGTACAATGGTTTAAATTTCACTTCATGGCATGCTTTAAATTACCATTCACATCTTCATTTAATGCATCATTTTATAATGCCAGTGTTACTAGTTAATTTATATATACACAGCAGGATGTGTCAACATTCAGGTGAGTTATGAATATGATTGTGCAGGAGTTATGGAAGACATTTCAGCAAAATTATGGTTCCCTCTAAACATAAAAATATTAATAATGAATCAAACATCACAGGTAAACAACAAATTTTATATAATTGCACCCCCCCCATGCTTCCAGATAAATAAATAAATAAAGCAACATTTTTGCTCTGCATTCATATTTGATTGATCTTAATAAATTGCCATCTCCTTTCCTAATAAACTGTAATCTCTTGTTTCCGCCACAAAGTAAAATTTATTAGCACACTCTTCTACCAGCAGGTCTGCATCACTCACAGCACAGTGTGCAAATTGTTCCAAGTATGCTTGGGCATTATTCATAATTTATTTTTCTGCCCCAAAGTACACAATATATTGAAAGGTAATCACCACTAACTGTTCTCGGTTACTTTCCTTAATTATGTGAGATAGCATTTATGTCACGTACAGTAGAGGAAATGCTGCAGTTTCCATTAAAACTCCATTTTTTTTGCCATGGGTTGAAACACAGTGTTTGTACAGAGAAAAGCTTCTTAGGACAGGAAAAACTGGAGGTGGTATCTGGTAGGAGATGGCAACACCTCCACTTGAAAAGAACAACCCCTGTCTACCAAAATAACCTACCGGGCATGACAACAGCGATGGCTCCGAGAGAAAAAGTAGGTGTTTTGTCATGATGTTAAAGTTGCCATGGTAAGAAAAAAAAAAAACACAGAATGAAACATCAACAAAACAAACGTCAATCAAACACATTTTTGCCTGTTAAGTATTAACCAGTGAACTCCTGGCCACCCCAGACAGACCATCTCCTGCTCACTGCCTCTGGGCAGGCAGGTGGGCGCTGCAGGCTGGAGCAGCCCCAGCGCCCCCAGCTTCGCATTTTGAGGGGGATCACCCCGGTCTGGGGCTGGTGCAGGTACAGCTGGTGTGAAATACAGTGTTAGACGCACTGCCCTCTCCTGGTAATCTGCTTCTATCTTCAGGAGGCTTAATGCTTTGCCTCACAGCAAAGAATCCTCTTCTAAAAACCCATACCTACTTCCACAGCAACTTCCGTACCCACACCCCTACACTCACACATGTATCACCACAGATTTAAATTCAAATTAATCGGATTGAATATGGTCCCTTTTATGTAAAAACACCTATATCAGTTTGTTACGCCACTTGTGCACAGCCTAGGATTGCCAAACTATATATTCTGGTTCAGTTGTGAGAATAACCTGTTAACACCGCTGGGCATCTCAACGTTTTTTACTCACTCTGTTGGGAATGCATGTCGGCATATTTTCAATAAAACACCTTCTTAGCAGTAATGGGCCACTGTTCTCATTTCAATGGTCCCCAAGGTTTCATGATCCAGTATATTTAGCTGGCTCATAGTTCCAAGTTCTCCTCCAACATTCAAAAGCTACTTTTAATTTTTTTAAAGAAGGCAGCCACGGGAAGAGCTTTTGCTCATCTTTCCTTTAAAAAGGAAAACACCTAACACAACATACATACAACAATTCAAACTGTTTCCTAAAGAGGTGCTGAGGCACCAGCCCTCGTGGTTAGACACGAGCACACGGAGAAGCTGCGGCACTGCTGATGCCACACAGGGAAGCAGTTTGAGAGCAGCACCGGGATCTCTGCTCCTGCTAGAACGAACAGGTGGCACCACGGCTCCAGGAATCAAATGCACCTCCAAAATGCCAAAAAGCAGCAGAAGAGTGCAATTTGCAAAGCTGGCAAACAATGCTAAAGCCAAGAAAACTTACTGCAGGCAGGAGGACACAGAGGAGCCCTCCTAGATGAGCTCTGGTTGCCATACTGCACTTGCAAGGTTTCCTTGCTGCAAGGCAGTGCTGAACTACCAGGAGGAGCTACTAAAGGTTACCATCCCAGGTTCCCCTCTACACGGACAGAAAGCTTTTTCTGGAAGCAGGGCATGGCGAGGGAGGCCTCCACATCACCACCACCCTGTGATGCACGTAGGGAGCTTCTCCTCCTCCTCGCCGTCTGTGGGTCAGGAGCATCCCCTCACCCAGCCCAGCAGGATGGGGGACGGGAGGGGAAGGCGGTGGCACGCTGCAGGGCAGGAGGAGACCCAGCTTCAGCACAGACATCCCCTGGCCTTTGGCCATGTCAGTCATTTTGATGGTGCATGTCTGGTTTCACATGGATGAGAAACAGCCAGCTGTACAGGCTAAGCAAACACCCCAACCACAGGACTTTGCTCTCAGATCCCTTGGGGTCATCCAACCGGCTCAGAGTCCTTTGTGCGGCACTAAGCAGGGCTCACTGTGTGCTTTGGGGTTTTCCTTTGTACTTCCACTCCGGCCCTTTGCAGTGCAATGTTGCTATCCATCACTTCTTCCCAAATAAATGGGGCCCGAACTGAACTCAAGGACAGGGTCCTCCCCTCCCCAGGAAAAGGGGACTCCTGTCCACAAGCAAGGGTTATGACCCACAGATGTTTCCTACCCAAATCCTGCTGACACTTATCCCAATCCTCTTCCCCCCACCCCGAGCCACAAGAAAAAAGATGATGCTGAGAGGTAGCAGATCTCTGAGCTAGGAGGGGATGTGGTGGGGCAGGCAGCACCCTCTCCTTCGCTGCACCCATCATGGCAAAGGGTGAAAAAGCAAGAAAAGGGATTTGTCTGGGGCCCCTTAAAACAAATTTGCCTTCCTGCAGCAAGAGATGTGCCTGAAGATTTTGGGCAGGGCTGCCTGGGTTGGAAAAGCGCAAACTCTCTGCAAAGTGTAACAACACAGTAATACTACAAAAATCCATCTCTGCAAGTGAAAGTGTTACTTATGCTCTGGAAGGAGAGGACAATTCTCTGCTGTTAAATGCAGCCACTTCTGGGTGGATGGTGGCTGCAACTCTGCCTTACAGAGAGCTCTGGAGGAATTCAGGACACCTGAGGCACCAAATCCTTCAGTCGAATGAAACTGCAGGGTGATTAAGCAGAGAGAATGTAACTATCCAAACTGTAATTTGGCCAGCACAATGGATCTAACACCCCTATTCTTGGGAGGAAAAAAAAATAAGTACTGTATTTGAAGTTCAAAATCTAATTAACTATTTGAGAAAAAGAATTCTGTTTTTAAAGAAAATTCCTAACAATATAAAGAGAATTAGTGCCAAAGTTTTTGAAGAACCACATAAAATGGTATGAAAAACGTATGATATTGTAATAATAGGAATGACTGGATTTGCTCAAATGTTCCTTATACCTTATAATACAAGAATAAAATACAGTGTAAATCCTTCTATCTACATAAGTTCCCTGTACAGAAAAATCTCTCCTTTAATAGGTTTACACCTTTAACATGTATTAGTTTGGAAAAGTCCTAGGGTATAATTATACATCTTGGCTTGGCACATTAATAGCTGTTCCCTTCATTTACTGATTTCTTTTACTGGTCAATTTGCTATTTTACTACACTGCTTGCACAGCTCAGCTTCCCAGCGGCACCCTCTGCCAGCAGACCCTGTGCCAGGAAGGGGAGAGGGTCCGAGCTGGCCACAGGCTGTGTGATCCCCCAGGGATGCGGGTTTTGATACCTTGTTCTTGGCCATCTGTACGTATGGGGCTCGTCTGGGATGTGGCATTTGCATCCACGTGTGCCAGTGGGCCACGGGTCACAGGCAGAAGGACGTGGAGCTGCCCCTCACTTCCTCAAAAATCTGTGCAGAGATACGCCCTTTGGGCCCAGGAGAAAACGAGCCAAGCCGGGCTTCTTCAAAGCTTCTTCCCACCTTGCTGGCCATGTCTGCTTCCAGCTTACTGTGGACCACGCATGTGCTCTGCGGCGCCGTCCCCTCCGCTGCACAGGCTCCCGGCCCCGCGTCCTGACGTGCTGCTCCGTTTCTTTCCAAACCCCCTCTGCTGCACTGCACCCCTTGATCCCTCCTTTGTGCCAGGCTTTCCCTGTTGTCCCAAATTCTGCTCTCTGCTCCCCTGGAGCTCCGACCCCATTGCTCCTCCTTGCCTTCCCTCTTCCTATGGCTTGAGAGACCCAGAGATGCTCAGCTGAGGGGATGCTCACCTAGCTCCACCACACACCCGAGAAAGGACCATTTCTCCACCACAGAGAAGGGACACCCCTAATGATCTACCCTACCAGTCCCCGCAGGTTCACTTTGCATCTCTCAGCTCCAGGCTCAAAGGCAAAGCTGGTGTTTGCTAAGCCTCCGTCCAGCTTTTACAGGTTTTTCGACAGTTTAAGAGGGTTTTCTTGTGTTATAGCAGAGCCATTCATTTAATGGCTTTTCAGCACTGCCATTATAAACCAGAACTTTTCAGGTGTTTATTACTCAGCCTTAAGAATTGGCTCTATGCTGAAATTTGGCAAACAAAGTGTCAGCCTAGGAGAAAATTTTATTTTTTGCCAATTTTGTGCTCTAAAAAAATGACCCCATTTTGGCCTCCATAAAAATGCAGCTTTTGCTGCCTCTGTGACGCTGGTGAAGTAACAAGTCAATATTGTAATATTGCCAGTAGAGCTGCAGTGATTTAATGCCTAAAATTGCTTTGAAGGTGAAGAGCGCTATTGAGCTGCTAATTATTAACTATTACTACTGATCCTGCCGCACAACAAAGATGCAAACAGAAAACAAAGGGAATATGAAACGTCACTGGGGAAACGAGGCAGAATTGACATGAGGGTCCAGTGCTGAACACGGAGTAGATGGAAAACAAAGAGTCAGGAGCACTGGCAGGGTGGGGCCCTCCAGCCAATGCAAGAAGAACGCATGAACTGATACGGAAATATTATTTTTCATTTTCCAGGACGGTATTTCAAATACAAATAAAATACAAATGATACCGTTTAGCTTGCTCCACGCCAAAGCTAGCAATGATGTAGGATCAAAATCAGCTCTAAACCAAGCTGCACTGAGGTCAACAGGGACCTCATATTGCTCAGCCGGAGCCAAGAGAAACTTTGCCATTTAGTTCAAAGTGCAGAAGACAGAGCCTTGAAGGTGCTGAGGACAGGCAACCTTGCCTCAGCAGCCCAACAGAGATTTGACATAAAAATGGGCTGGGAATTTTAAAGAGCCCGAAAGACGTAAGCATCCCCCAAATCTTTGGGATCCTTTCAAATCCCATCTGCATGGGGGGAGCAGCATCAGCATCACACACGCCCCAAAACCTGACCTAGGCTGATCTGACTTGAACAGAGAGGAAAGTAAGCTATCCCCACTCTACACCTCCCAAGCCCCTCCGTTGTATTACCTTAAGGGACTGTGGTTTCATGGAAGAAAAGTAACAGAGTGAGTATTTCTTCTGTGGGGGAGAGGGTGAGGAGCAGGAGGCAAGCGAGGCCAGGGCACACTTCCATTTGGAAAGTGCTGTATCACAGCAGCCGAGAGAAGTCATCAGGGCTGCTTTCAAAGATAGTAAAAAGAGAAAACAATTTATCTTTCTGGAAACTTTCTGCTTGTCTAAGTGGCAGCTATTTAAATACAATTAACAAGCAAATGATTTTAAAATTACAATACATTTAATAAGGCAGCATCACAAACAATTTGCATCTCATTAAAGTGTTTGAAGCTGCAGAATCAGCCTCCCAAATGGGCTGCACATCAAGTGGGAAACCCAGACACAGTCAACAGCTTCTGCACCATCCTCTCTCACTGGACACATGCTGGGAGGACGTCAGAGTGGAGGGGCTCAGTGGTCCAGCCGAGCCCTGGGCCAGGCCAGCCCTGCGGGGAGCTCCGGCCATGGCTCCCGGCACAAGGAAGGATGCCACGAGCCAAAGCCTTGCTGGAAGTGGGTGTAAAACAAGGAAGGAAGGAAGGAAAAGGGTGTGTGTGGTTGTGTGTGTGTGTGCATGTGGGATGGGCACTTTTTAATATACATTCATGAACAAAGCGTTTAAAGAGATTTCAAGCTATTTACTCAGCGATATATATAATTAAAAGTTTATAGATTACACCACCACAAACCTTGAGATTGCTGCCGGTTTTGGACACACATTAATTCCCAGGAGCCTCCTGCAGAACAATCCCATACTGACGCGTGCAGCAGGAAAAGCCTCAAACAAGTAACAGTTTTAAAAGCTTCCAACTCACTTTCAACTGTGATTTACTGTGGTGGCTCCATTTAACCTGGAGGATGCAGGAGCACTTCCCAGATCACACACCACTTCCCCACGTGCCTTTGGCTTCCTTTAGAAGGACACGCTCCCGCACCGAGCCCCACTGTCTGGATCACGTTCTAGGATGCAGGCTAGGTACTCTGTTTACGGGCACACGCGTGGGTAACGGCTGCTGTTTTCTCTGTCAGCGTAGCTCTTGCCATACCAGCCCCTTCTGTTATAGCCCATGGAGGGGAGTGATCTGGCACAAGGCTGGTGGGAAGCCATTGCCAGTGGGAAGGAAGGAATATACACAGTAGCTCTACAGGTGATGCATTAACAAATTCCTAGATGAATGAGGAATGCAGCTAAACAGCCTTAATTTCAATTAGCAGAAGGCTTGAAGGCAAGGACACCCATGAGAGAGGACATCCCTGAATCTGTGTCCCTGAGTCACTTCTCACAATCAGCCTAAAGCGTTGGCACCGTCTGCTAACAGTGACTTACACACCAACCACACCTTTAATCCAAAAGCTTGCTCCAAAGTACTGCATGAACTGAAAAGACACAAACAATACTTTTTCTAAAGTTCAGCCCAAGTTCTGATACAACCTTTTACTTTCTGTGTCTAAAACAGGCTCTGAAGCTGCGCGTGACAGTTGTTTAACGCTGCACAGCACAGTTATATACAACACTGGCAGGAGAGAGCGAGAAAATAGTTTACAATTGAATCTGCAGAGGAAATTTGGGTAAGTTGAATGTAATTATCCATTTGGAAGTTAGCCAAGGGCTGGGACTACTCAAAACCAGGAGGGGAGCTGTAAGAAGCGACCGGTTTTGCTCGTCCTTTGAAAGGCAGCACCTCTGAGCTGCCCTATAGGCTCCCATTCAGTGCTCCTCAGTGGGGAGAGTGGGGCCAACTTATCTCTTGTGCTGCTCCTGCCAGGGAGCCTCTGTGGGACCCAGGAGTCCCATCCTGCTGCTGAGATACCTGTCAGCGGTGACAGGGGGGCCGGAGGCACTCATGCCCTGCAATGCCTCTGCAAGGGAGGTGGCAGCTTGAGCCCAGGAAGCCCAGTTTAAAAAAAAAAAAAAAAAAAAAAAAAAAAGTAGAAGCAAACCAGTCATTATCTTGCCAAACAATGTGGATGCAGCTGGCTGCTCTGGGTGCAACTGGTGGCTCTGGAGCCCTCCGGGTGGTTCCTGGGTCTCTCCATCCCTGGGGGCATCACCACCAGTGTGCATCACCCCAAAGCTTTCTGCCCAGAGATGCCACCGACTATTGACATAGGCCTCCTGCGTTCCTTTTTCAGACCTGTGGTTTCATCGTTTGTCAAAACAGGATACTATTTAAATTTAAAATGCTACGATTTAAACAAAGACGAAATAGTTACTGCTGTTTTAGCAACCAGACATCAGGATCTCCTCATGTACACACCATTTTTTTTCTTTTAAAAGACATTTGTCCACGTTTGCCAGCACGCTATCTCTGCGAACCTGGATGCGAAGACAAGTGTCTAAGCAAAACAACGATCACTTTCTATGAATTACTGAACATGTGTAATTCATTTATCTGTAATATTGTGCTAAACTCAGCTCCAATTAAACAAATGAAAACACCTGCTTAGCACACATAGATCTTTCCATACCTCAGGGGAAGACACATCAGTGTGCTCTGTAGTACAATCTGGCTCAGAAGCCTACACTAACAATGCAAAGCTGGGGTTTATTTTTTTCTTAGAATACACATAGGCAAGAAGATAAATACAGACAGTGAGATTTTGGGGAGGAGTATTTGTTTTTAATATTTCTATCTTTAGCACGTGCAGTTCTGTAACACGTAACCGCTCATCGGGGGCTTCTCATGGGCACTCGGACCTGAGGGTGTGCATCACTTCAGGGAAAAAGGGGGGATAATTAAACCTTCACAACACTCATAACTGGCCTCAGACCTCATCATATTGTAAAACTACCAAAGAGACCTCACGTTAACATAGCTATTGAGTCAGGGAGAATATGTTTCCCTCTCTTGTTCTGCTTATGAACCATGGGCACCCACCAGCACTGTGGGACATCCCTCCTGACCCCCCCCCCAATCAATGGCTCGGAAACACATCGCAGGAACACCCAAACCTGGGTCGCCCCAACCCACCGACCAGGGGGGTGAGACCGCTCTAGGTACCCCAGAGGACCAAGCAGCAGCAAACAACACACATCCTCATCTCACATCCCTTTTGAACTGAGGGGTGTCCCTTTGGGGGTGCCTGGGAAAGGGGGGGTGCCATGGGCACCCCTGCCCAGGGCTGCTTTGGGAGCTCCGGGTGCTCTGCTCAGTGCAGCAGCTGCCATCAGGAGAGCCTGCAGCCTGCCAGATCCCCTACACTTCACTCATTTCCTATTCTTTACTTAACTGCCTGCAGACAATAAGCTGTCAATCAGATCCCCACAAGAACATTTACAATTATCTTCCCTCTCCCGCACCTCAGCATGGCCCCATACGAAAAGCTCCATCCTAAACTGTTCACACATGAGCCATTTGCAACACTTCTATTGCTGTAACTGCCCTGACTTGAGACGCATGTTAGGAAATTGAATTTCCTCGTGTTTTCAAATAAAAGTACTTTGGTGGTGAAGCACAGAAGCAAAAGAACAGGCCTCCTACAGGTGTGAGGCAAAAGCAACCAGGAATGGAAAAAAAATGCCCCAGTAATTATTATAGTATCCCGTACAAGGAATAAGGCTGTTTGCTGCTTTTTTTCTAGTTTGCTTTTTTCCCAGCAAAATCAAACCTACAACCTGAAAGTGGTTTTTTATTTTATTTTCTTTCCTCTTTTTAATTTTTTTTTTTAATTTTATTTTTTAAAGACAGGGTGGTCCCCTCCAATGACTCCTGCAGAATTAGCAACAAAACAACGCCACAGTTTTGCAGCTGGCCCTGCTGCTCTGATGTGTCCACTGCTGGGCTCTCCCAGAAGAAGTGGGTTTGTTTTTCTTCTGGGTAGACACAGCTGAGTGAAGGACTCAAAATGAGCACACTTTCCAAGCAACAAGCCCAAGTGAAAAATAACAGTGATGGAAGTCATAAACATAACCTCCCTTGTAGTGCCAGTTGCGGACATCGTGATTTAAAAATATCTTGTGTTCTGCACTCTATTACAACTCCTATTCCAGACAGAAATCCCTGATATTTTGGTGGCACTTTCCAAACACTGCAGCCTGGGAGGCTGTCCAGGATGGGTGCAGCCCTAATAGCACCGAAATCATTGCCATCACTAAACTGGGGAAAAATCAGTACAGTCATCATTCACTACACTGTGACTTTACTGATTTTCTGCTCAACTGGCTGCTCAAGGGTTAGCGTGGTTAACAGCAAGGAGATATTCACTCTCCCATTAATTGATTTGGGCAGCATCTTTGATGGCTGTCAAACAGCAAGGTAACCATTGCCATTATTGCTTTTTTCCCCTTCTATTTTTAATTCTTGTGTAGACTATTTCTACAACCTTTTCTGATGAAAAATAACCTATCTGATATTTCCCCTCTCCTTTAAAATGTTTATCCTGCTCCGAATCTGCAAGGTGTAATATCATCAAGGAAGGTTAAGTTTCACAGAAGCTAATGGCTCTGCTGTGTGCTCCCACCACTTTGAAAAGATGAACAATAGTCCCTCAAGTGTTGCTGCCAGTGGCACAGCAGCAATTCATGATGGAGGGTCAGAAATCTGAAATTAAAATAAACTGCTTAAAACCTGCAGACAGAGAGAGAGATGCCAGAGACTGAATAAAATGGGACAATCTCTTAACCCAATCAACAAAGTCCTTATTGTTCCAGTTTAAGACAAGTAACATAGCAATAAATATTGAGCAAAGGAAGTTAACCTGTATCCACAGCCTATGAATAAACAAAAGTAAAATCAATGCCAGGCCTTTGGCTCTTGCCAACTTGTGTGCTTTACTTGTTCTTGCTTGGCCTTGTTTTAACTTTTGGGGATTTTCTTTGCCTCCTCTCTTGTTATTCATATTTTCCTGTATAAACCCCTTATCACACAGTAAAAGCACAGACAGAGGAACCACCAGCGTGCAATTAAACAACGTGAACAACAGCTTGGTGGCATTCTGCAAATCCACCTGGGTGCAGGTGACCAGGAAGAAAAGGGCTGGACAAGATGCTGACCCACAGCCCCCGTAGAGCCAGGGGAGCCCTCACCTTCCTCCCACACCCCTTCTCCCCACTGGTGACCAGACACAGCCCTGCAGACCTCTTTAACCACCAAATCCAATTTAATGTTTACCCTGTAGGACTGCATAGACAGCATGTGGCATCTCTGAAGGATACAGGCACATTCATCTCCACCACAAAAGTTTGAGCATTCAGCTCTTGACCTGAGTATGAACAAATGCCTTGGTTAGTTCTCCTTTTGCCTGAAGTGGTTTATCCATTCCCATGCCAACACCTCAGCCAGTAATACAGGTTTTCACAACAAGTATTAATTCTGACTTCACTTTTAAATCATATTTTCTTCATTTGAGCATTATTATTCCACAGAACCAGGCGTGAGCATCATGCAAAAGGCATTCTGGTCCACAATTGTGAATACAGCTGTGTAGGCAGAGGAATATTTGTTTTCCAAGTAATTTGTGCACATTCACAAAATTACAGCTGTCTGCAGTTCTCCTGAAATATCTGCCCTGCTGTTTACAAGTCATAAAATATAATCTGTCTTTTGTAGGGCTCCAACTGGCAAATTTGGAAAAATATATATATAGATATATATGTGTGCATTATTATTTTTCTTACACTCAGAGTGGCCGCTCCCTATTACATAATGGGTATTAAGCATGTTCAACACCAGCACTAACTTGAGGAGCCACCATCCTGAGACGACAGTGGACCAACCTTTGTAAGATGTAGGTGGGCCTCTCTAATACACTTTACAGGTCACTCATCGAGTTGTGTCTCACTCTTATCCCAGAGTAACCATCCTACTATGAAGAAGACCACACGAAATGGAGGCACGCGTTACAAACCAGCTTCGGGCAACAGGTTGCCACTTTGGCCCGAACACAGCTCACGTTGGGATGGAGCTGGGAGTTTCATCAACTAATAATGCAGTTAGTGACAACAGTGACAGATCACCAACATGCAGGTCTTTATGCATCTCTTCTTGCAAGCAAAACCAACAAGATTAAAATTACTAAATTTGCACTGTGGTTATGAACCAATGGGCTAGGCTGGTGGTTGGCATCTCCCAACAGGTTTGCTTCAGATGTTTATCCAAGCTATTAAGTGTTTGCCGAAACACTTCTATTGATTTATAATTTTTTCTTCCCCAGTGAAAGATGGGAGAATTTTCATAAGTATTTCTGATTTTTGCCTTTTGCTTTGTAACTGTAAGGATAAAAAACCTGATTCTTCCAAAAGTTGTCTGAATGCACAAAATACCATTTCTTAAGGACAACGAAGTCCTTGGGTTAGAAATTTTCCATAGCATATGTGTACCTCACCTGCACAACAGAGACCAACTTCACTCAAGGCCTGGGACACAAACCATGAATAACTCTTCAGCCCAAAGTTTTGATAAGGAGAAAAATGCACAAAACCAAACATCCTACCAAGAAATCACAGTGGACGTGATCACTGCCCTTGTTAAAACTGGAACTAATCATGTTGGTACTACTGGAGTGACTTTGGTATAAAACTGATTTGAAAGAAAAATCAGAGGAAGGAAACTAGACCCGTCTGGGATCCTTTGACTTCAGCATAGTCCCCAGATAGCCATCACTTAAACTCATGCCAAACTGGCCCTAGCTATTTAATTCAGTGCTATAACCCATCAGAGGTCCATGTGGCTGCACAGATGCATTGTAAAAGCCTTAAAACTGAGATGTGCCACACAGGTCAATAACTTAAAACATGGCAAAATATTAATTGAAGTCATACCACTTCAAAAACGCATGCCACAGTGACAGAACTGACAAGGAAGAGCTGAGCTTTGATAATCACATGTACTGCTTTAAATGCCCTCGATGCACGTGCTCCACATTACCTACTCGATGCCTGCTGGCACGCGCCATGAGCTCCAGAGCTGCACCACGACTCTCGTGATGTTATGTGACGGAGGACAACTTTCTGCGGGGCAAACGGTACCAAGCCGCGGTGTCGGCTCCAGCACAGGCACCGCTGCCTGCTCGCTCCTCTCTCTGACACCCATTGCTACCTGAGCTCCTCCCGTCATCTTCCCACCTCGCTTCAAAACGCAGTTTCAGAAATTTTTCAGCTAGACACGCTAAACCCAGGATGTAGATTTTCCAATTAGTCTCTGTTTAAACATCTGTTGGTAGACTGCATTTAACATTAGTTATTTGAGCAAAGCGCAATTTGATTAGGCTGTCTGAAACAGAGCCAAAGTCTGCAAAATAATAGCTCAATTAAATTTTGTTTTGCTTTCATTTGTCTTATACTTTCCTGAGTGTGATACAGTTGCATATAATCAAGTAAACTAATTCCTTTCAAAATGAGAGATTTCGGTGCCTTTTCCATCTCCTCTCAAAGTTTATTTAATAATCTATTCCATCTTCTCCATGCTTCACTGAACTTCATCCTGACACAAAGTACATTTCTTCCTTGTGCCTTCAGTCTACATTAATTTTCTCGGCTTTCGATGACTTGAGATTATGCGCCATTAATGTTACACCTTAAATAGATTAGTAATTTATAAAAGGCAGATTACATTTATCAGAAAAATAAAAACATGTCAGCAGCACAGCAGCCTTTTCTTTGCACACACCACAAAATATTTTGCCAACCTGACAACACAGTGGTAAAACTGTCAAGCTCCAAACCTACATCCAAGTGGCATTTCCAATTGTTTCCCTGGGTTTAGTTTCTACTGGTTCTGTTATGTTGCACTTGTTGCCCTGAAACTTCAATATTAGCTCTAAGGATTTAAACACATGAGGCAAACAGCTGCTCTCTCCTCCACTCAAGCAAGCTAGATCAAAATGCCTCCTCTCCTTCTCTCCTCCTTTTTTCCTTTCTTTTTAAACCAATTGCTGTAACTCAAGTATTTCTGGCAAAGCTGACGGTTTTAGGGCAAAATTCTGCACTGTGATCATCACTGCAGATTCCTCCAGTGCATACTTCTCTTGGTCGGTGTACAAGGAACACCAGAGCTTCCCCACGCTGCCTAAAGAAACTTTGCCTTGAGGATTTGAAAAAAAAGAAAAAAAAAGTCACAGTAACTTAGGTGCTATGTAGATGTGCATGTGATTTAAATTTAAACATTAAACATTTAAACATTAACTTCTTTCACACTTCTGTTAAAGGAAAAAAAAAAGGATGCACTCTTTGAGAGAAGAGATTTCTTTTATGGGAGGAGATTTTTGATCCATAGTACTTTTTCTTTCGTGTTTTTAACATATTTGTTGCAAAGTGTGAACACAAAGGGACAAGCTGAAATAGGTATCTGGCAGGCTCTTCCCCAGCGCGTGCTGCTGAAAGCCACAAGTACTACTGCAGTTGTTAAAAATCTGTTATTTTGATGCAGAAAGGCGAGGGGCTCCTCCAGCACTGGTCCAGCTCTGCCCTGCCCTGCCACGGGCAGCACTTTAAAATACTCCTAACAACAAAATAGCCTTAAAAATTAGAGGTAGATAAAGTCCATGGAAGTTCAAAATGGGATATGTCCTATTTAAAATGTAGAGAGCTACTAAATATGACAACCATCTGATGTATGAAAATTATTCACAACCAAAAACAGACAGTCTGGAAATAGCTGGGATGACTTCATTTAGACAGAATTACCCAAATCTGTTTCTAATATACACAGTACACATAATAAATTTTTACAATATGACAAGGAAAACAAACTTAATAAAAGTTCCTGATCTTTTGTTACACAAGCAAGCTATAGCCATGATATGTTTATAATATTTTGCCCATGATATCACAGCGAAGTAACAAAAGCTAAGCAACACAAAAACCAGTTACTAGGTATGACTTCACCTCGCGACTCCCGTAATGACATCGCTGCACACATCGCCCCAGCCTACCACCTTTCCCAGCCTACGTCCCGTGCTCGACAAGCACTCGCCGTGTCGCTTTTGACTAATAGTTTCCTTTCTATTTCTCCCAGGCACCCTTGGACTTGGGAAGCTGCGGATCTCTATGACGAGAGTTTGTTTTTTTCCAACTACACCAGGACTCATCTGAACGGTAAGAGATTTTTAGCCTGTTTCCTTCACTCCTGGTTATTTGACAAGTGCTTGAAAACCCTGTTATAAACAATCTCTGTAGGAAAACAGATGATGTCTTACGATCACAGAAGGTAATTTTTTCAAGAACCCAACTTTTTGAGCATTTCCCAGATGCACCGCGTCAATCTTCCTGCGTTTGACTATCTCAGCTGGTTTTCCAGCCCGGGCGTTTCGCCAGGCGGGCCGGACTGCCCCTCATTGTCACTTCTGTTCGATGGCACTTGCACCCACTGCTGTTATTCCAGGCTTCAGGAAATTTTCTAACCACTGGACAGGCTCCAGCGCTGCGCACTAATAAGTTGCAGACTGCAGCACTCTAAGTGTGTGTGTGCACGCGTGTGTCAGATCAGGGCCACGGTTTGTGGAGCGGGGCGGGGGGCAGAAAAACAGTAGTTCAAAAATGCTGCCTACTCAAATTGACAGAAAAGTGACCCCTGCACTTCATCAGAAATTCCTGCAGACTGACAAAATAAAGGAGTTTGCTTTTATCACACACAGTAAGACTCATATGGAAAAATGGAAACACTACATCACTCGACCTTAGGTTGCCCCCTTTTCAACCACAGATGAATATTATGTATAAAAATTGTAAATCAATTTGAGATGTATTAAAGGAGATTCTCTTTTTTCTGTATTAAAGGTAATACCTTTTAATCTCTAGATTTATTTTGTAATGTCAAGTAAATGAGAAAGACTTAATTTCCGTAACTGAATTTTGTTACTCTTAAGTCTATTTAGCATCTCTGCATGGCGTTCACATAATTTCCTACACTTTGCTTGCATCAGGAAATAATGAGCAAGCATCACTTACCCAACACTGAGTCACAAATATTTGTCTACATTAACAGAGCATTAAAAGCCATTTTAAACAACTTAAGGAAATTGTGCCAGCCTTTGAACTGTGATTCACTACTACAAGAAATTAAGAAACTTTTCCTCTTCTAAAGGCAAAAATCAGCTGCTGCAACCTCCTTGCAGTATCGCTGGGCCCTAGAGCAGACTTTCCTCTTACAGATCCCTACACAATAGATTTCTTTGCTTAATGAAACTTCTTCTGAAATTTTCCTACACTCAGTGTTGGGCACTTTGAAATTTCAATCTTTTCACATCCTTGAACTCTCATCAACATTTTTTTCCAGACTGTGTCAATAAAATTGATTACTTGCAGTTCTGAACTCTGTTCTGCACATGGAAATAAAACAATTTGTTTTAAAGTATTTTCTGAAGAAAGCAGAACTTGGCAATCATATCTACAAGATAAAAAAAAAAAAAGAGAAAAAAAAAAAAGGGACAAACCAACGAAGCAAGCCTTCCCCACAAAAAGCAAAACAAAAAGAAACCTCTCCAGCAAACAAAAGAGAAGCAACGTTCTGATTTTATCACGGCAGCAATGCGAGCTACATTCCTGACATACACATCATCAACCTCACCATTGTTCTCCTGATTGATAAATCTCCCTGTCGGATATGAACGATCTTTTCGGATCATTAATATGTTCATTAATTTGTTATCAATTCTAGCTCGCTGTACTTAAACCGCTCCGTACCACGGCTCAAGAATGCTTTGACAGTGCTGGTGTAATCACATATGTAAGGACCCCTGACTACCCAGTTGTTGAGATGCCTCATACCTACAACCGATCTGTTGCTTTTACAAGTTTAATCTCGGTATTAAGGAGCTGATTGTGGAACCATGTCGCTATAACATCTTCAACCCAGCTGTACATCATATAAACCGCTATAGGAGGGGGCAGTCTCCCATGATTCCTAGCAGCAGTGCATACCTTTAACTCCCTAATCTGTAATACTACAAAATACCGCTCTCATTTCTTCCCAAGCACAAGTGGACTACCAGCAAGGGTCCAACAGTGTTATTCCTAATTACCTTTTTTTCACTCTTGATCCTGTGGCGCTCATAATTAGTTACCTGGGGCTGCAATCCAATTTGAAGTGATGACAAGAAAGTGATCCATGAAAAAGTAATAAGTTAAATCCAATTTCAGCCTTCCTCTAATTAAATGCACATGGAACTAATGACTCAAACCCTACCATTTCAGTGATAATGGTAATTAGCGAGGTGGGAGTCACTCTCTTTTTTCAACACTGTAGGTGTAAACCACAAGGTAAAATGGCAGGAGCACTCTTAATTACATGTGTCATTTTGTCAGCAATTTACACATTTCTGACCAGTCAGTAAGGTTTCATTTGTTTTCGCCTTCCCCGAGGTGGGTAACACGCGGCCAGACTTGGGCACTGCCAGCCCCACGGCCCCATTCCAACCTGGTCAGAAAACACATTTTTTAAAAAACCCCTATTCCCTAAATGTCTCACGTCAAAGCAGAAAACCTTCTAGAAAATTATACTCGGGGTGCTCTGACAAGACACAGGGCTGGAAATGAAGGATCCTGGCTTCTACTTTCAGTTTTGTCCCTCAGGACCGACTCCTTTATAACATGCAGATGCCAAACTCCCAAATACCCTGTCAGGAGCTGCACACCTCGATGCCACTGAAGGTCTTCAGCTCTCTGACCCTGGGTGAGTCACTTACTATCTCTCTGCTTGGGTTTACACGGCTATAAAATGAGAGTAATCAGATTTGCTGACAGTACCTCAGACTGCCAGCCTATTGGTATTTTCCTAGAAGCTGTGGTTTTTTTGAATCATGTATTTACAGGACGATCATAGACTTCTTTCAAGAAAAACAATTGCGTTTGTCACCTTTCTGCTCAGTCTGAAAAACTGGAAAAACTGAATACTAAAGGTTTTTAAAAAAATATAAAAGGGCAGCAAAAAGGGCCCACAGGTTTCACTGAAAAAAATACTTAGTATCAAATTTTTCTAGCTGATCATGTAATTTTGAGGACCTGACTCAGATTTTGTTCTGTTTGTGGGGTGGATGATATTTGCACTTCATAGGCATATTCCAAGAACTGACTAACAACTATAATTGGACTTAGGGATAAAAACAAAAAAAACTATGGGTCATTTGGTAGAAACCAGCAAAACTCAACTTTGCTTTATTTCCAAAGTAAAAAATAAAAAAAAAAAGAAGTGAAATTTTCATGGGTAAACTATTTAAACCCTGTAGAAGTGAAATCTTGACCCAACTAGAGCTGGTGACAAAATTCCCATTGGCTTGACTGAGGCCAAATTCAGATCAACTCCCATGTTTAAGAATGAAACAGAGAGATAGTAATACAAATAAAAATAAATACATTTGCAAATTTACTTCTCCTCCCAAATTATATGCTGAGAAATAATTTCTCTACCAGTTGTTAAATTTACCACTATGTAAAAAAGGTACACTGTGTGTAAAACCAGAGACTACATAACCCAGTATTCGCATGCTCCAAGCGAAACAGAGAATACCCTTCCCTTCACCTTTCAATATTTATTACATTGTTGAGCTAATGATTTCTAATTTCATAAAAAACAATAATAATTTCCCTCAACATCAAGCTACAGTGATTTTTTCCTCTTGCCCTCTTCTATTTCTCAAGATACTGGAAAGAAATATTAAGATAATACAGCATGCAAATTAAATTCTACAAAAGCCCAGCCAAACGGCTGCTTTAAAAAGCAGCGGTATGCAAAGGCGAGGACAGCTCTGTCCTCTCAGCCTCCCCCAGTCTCACCCTGAAAATCTAAACCAAACCCAAATTCTTTTCTTGGCTGTGACTTAAAGGGAAGATTTATTTTCTGTTTTGTCAACCGAAAACAAAAGTTTCCATCTTGGTAATTTCACTATTTATTCTCTCCAAACACACACAGGTTAACTATCATACAACAAATCTCATTTCATCACATAAAAAAGTCAAGTAATGGGTTTCAATTGCAAGATACTGACTTGGATGTCCTAAATCTGTTTTCAGTCCGGTATCCAACTTTCAGCTCAATGCAACACACAACATTTACGTCTTTAAAAAAAATTGTATTTTTAGTATTGCCAAAACACACATGCACTTTTACTTTCTTGGGAGAAAAATGTGTCTCTTGATTTGTTTCCAATGTGTGTGCTCTTGCCAGCAACTAAAATGCTTGAAGAACCAAAATGAATAATCGTTAAGAGCATCAGCAATTAAAGCTGAAAATTTTAATCAATACATATATTAATACAAAGATATATTTATCTTGGCCAGGAAAATGTGCACATTTTCAAAATCCTAAGCATACCTGGCCTGTTAAATTATTTGTTTCACAAATTCAAGGAAGTCCAATGTCTATAGCAAATATATTATCAAACACGCTTTAGCCTTTTTTCACTTCCAGTAATTTTTTGTGGGGCTGATATTTTTTATATTCTTTTCCCAACTGCTGGTTACTAAATCCATTCCTTAATTTTCAATTTTCTTTTGTGTCATCAGGCTGTGAAACTGGAGGTCACTGCCAAATATAAAGCACGGCAGTGTGAGATAGGCTCAAAATGTGAGTCATCGTGTATTTGGAGATTTTTTTTTTTCCAACTATCTGCAGAGCACATCTCCACTCCTGTGTCCAAGTTCTTATAAACTAAATAACTCAAAATTTGCTAAAAGATCTTCAGGTAGAGTTACCAAGGTCAAGAGACCCCAAAGACATCGCTGGAGCCCATTGTCATGTAAATGCTATTGAAGGCACTGTGCCCCAGTGTGGCCACAGGAGGCTGGGATGTATTTAAGTACCGTGGCTATTAGATCAGTGAATAAAGAAGGAATATAGGAAATTATCCACAAGGCAGTAACAGATTAGCCACACAGCGTATACTAGATTAATTTTCTACATCTGTTTGTGGCGGTGGGGTGACGTGACAAAGCCTGCCAGCCAGCATTAAAGTGTTGAGCCCGCGATGGAGGGAGCTCTTCCAGCCCCGCATGGGACCGCAGAGGCCTCCCCTCTCGGGGCGGGCAGGTCCACGGAGCATCTTATTAGGAGGACCAGCACCCTGGGGAACAGCATCCCTTCCCCCCTGTTTCATGCAAACCCAGCTCCCCAGCACTCCTGTTAGGGAGCTTTTCACCAGTGCCCTCGCCAAGCACAGCAGAGAGAAGCAATGCCTATGGTATTCTTGTTATACATGGAGTCTGTCGGAAAAAAAAAAGGTAACTGCTAACTGCTGTGGCTATCGAACGAGACATCTATATTTATAAACTAAGTGCAAAGATGACTTGGTTCATTATTTAAGCAAACTTAAACAGGCGCATTTCCACCACCCTCAACATTTATTCTACGTACTGTCAGCAACGGGTATTGCCTTATCAACATGGCACCATCCGACTTCAGGGGGTGTGGGTGCTTGTGTGGGTGCAGTTTTACTCAAAAATTCTACCCCCAGTGCCACCATTTCCCTTTGGCAACAGACTGCCATTGCAGGGATGCACTCGGTCTGTTACATTCAAGAGGACTTCCAGTACATTTAAGCAAAAGCACCAGGAGTGAGGAGGGAAGAAAAAAAAAAAAAAAAAAGACTGGGCAGTCATTTGAATCAGTGAGTGACAGGCTGGGCCAGCTCTCTGTATACATTAATAAATTAGAATTTTAATTGTGTCTCTGACTGCAGGAGCTGCTCCAGTACTTTAATACGTACCAACAATTGGCTATGTTATGGAATCTGCGATGTGGCCTTCACTGTTGACCTCTGCAACACAATTCCCAGTCTGACTACGGAAACTGTTTGGTTTGATCCTTTCAACTTATTTGAATCCTGACAAATAAGCTCACAGCTGAAAGGTCAACACAGTCATATTTCATCCTCTGGAGCTATTCTTAAGACATCTGCACAACAAAGCACTTCTTTTAGTACCTGACACTGGACCTAGCCAGCACAATCTCTCATTAAAAATGTCCCCAGTGGAAGAGTCTATTAAAAGGCATATGGATCAGCTGTGGATTTACCAAATAAAATATTTTTGAAAGCATTAATGTAACACTTTGGATTATGGCGCTCTATGCTGCCAATAAAATGTATATTTGCCCAATGACAAAATGCTTCATACTTTCCAAAAGAATAATAGCTCGGCTATAAAGTGCGAGGTGTTGTCCAGCAGCCTGAGCACAGGGGTGGGAGCCAGGAACTCATGAATCTTAATCCTACCTCTAAACCCAATTCCCTCAGTGATCCTAAGCAAGTCACTTAACCTGCTTCCCTCAGTTTCCCAGTCCAGAACTGGGATAATGCTACTTACTTATCAGACTTTCCTTCAGGGGATGTTTTGGAGATTAGTATTTGCAAAATGCTTTGAAGATGAAATCACTACACGAAAGCTAGAAGTTGTCCACGCTGGGCCAAGGACTGCAGTTAATAGCTATTCCTTGTTCAGGCAAAACTCCCCTTGAAGTCCCCATCAGCTTTATCTGGGTAAGAACCACAGGATCAGGTCCTCTCACTTTACTGTCAAGGCCTTTAGTGATGTTGGCTTTACCTTCCATTTCTACTACATATTTAAAGAGTCTAGGATCCGTATTTTTGGAGGAAAATAATCTGAAGCACATATAAAAGGCAAGAGAAGCAGCAATGCTGTCAGGGAACTCATGGTGATAGTATATCAAACTAAAAAAAAAATTAGAAAGAGCAAAACAGACATGAGTTTGACAACGTGCTATGACAACAAGCGGAAAAAAAAAAAAACGGAAAGAATTTGGGGCTACAGAGGCTGAAGCATCAGATATAGAAGAGCGAGATAAGATAAATGTCCCAGCTACAGGGCTTTGTGTGACTGCAGCTGAACTGCTGTATTCAGTAACTTATTATCAAAAATACAGTGACACGCTGCAATTGCAAAGAGAGCAATAATAAAAGCAATAACCAGCTGCAAACCAGCAAAGTGGTCAAGGGTCTAGAAGTGCCAGTTTATGAAATACATAAAGAACTAGATACATATAATTTGCCAAAACTGGCAAGTACATGTTAGTATCTCAGATGTTTGAGGAGTGTGAACACGAGGCAAGGCAAGGGACTGACTCAGTATTTATACAAGCAGTATTACTTGGAGCAAGAGGATGGAATTAAAGTGGAAAGTTCCTCAGCGTGTGCTTTGTTATAGAAAACCATCTGAAGGAAAATAATAGCGGTCCTACTACCACTTGGGATTTCTAACACTAGAATAGCAAAAAAAAAAATAAACCAACCCAAAAAAGGAAAATGTGATCCATGACCTAATAGGTCTTTCTTGTCTTTAACTCCCATGATTTATCCCACAAGACTAGCAGAATGTACTCCAAAGCCACATATGTGTACATACATCTTCTGTTTGGGAAGCCTGTATTGGTTTTAGCTTTCTGAATTCATAACAGCACAAAGCCTGATAATATTTAGATTTGATTTCTAAAGATGTCCATAAATCAGCAGACAATAAAAGGGGAAAAAAAACCACTGATGATATGATATCCTAGCATTTCCCAATATCCTTGACACAGCAAATCAACGGTTTGAGTGAACACAGACTACAAACGGAACAGCAATCAAACAGAAATGTTAATGCAAATCTCCTATGCACACTAACACAGTAACAAAAGCTATTACATTCTGTCATGATCCAACCCTACCAGATGCTAATAAAAGTACACGCTCACGATTTGTAAATACGCTGTGGGTGGGATTTTCAAGAGCACCTAGCACCGGTCCTCATGCCACTTACATCAGCCACAGCCGCTCTGTGGACTTCACTGGGAGGAAGCTCCTGAAGGTCCCATCCCAACACTCACAAGCAAGACGCATTTATCCAGGTTTTATAAACCCCAGGCCCTCGCAAAGGCACACAGGTTCCCCTTACCTGAAGGGCTGGCTGTTTGTCATTCCTCTTCGGAGACTTTAATCCACTAACTTGTTGCTGCTGCTGCTGCTGCTGTTGCTGCTGCTGCTGCTGTTGCAGTAGAAGCTGTCGTGCTACCTGGAGAGCCTGCGAAGAGAGAGGTTTGAAAATTGAGTTTACAGCAGACAGGGTGTGGGGAGCTACATGCACAGCACAGGGTCAAGGCACCCCTTGGTCATGGGGTACCACTCCACTCCTGAAGCACTGCCATCGAGGAAAGCAGTGTCTTCCACAAAAAAAATCCCAACTCAGCACTTTCACACAATGGGGCGATATCTCACTCATGGATTTCTCATTTTGACTATGGTGAAAATCAGCAGCAGCTGATGTTCAGCTCCTGGGTGGGAACCTCAAGAAACTGCAGGAATCTCGGTGGTGAGGACCATACAGCTACTTTTATACCCCGACTGGAGCAGCCCAAAGCCCTCCTTGCTACCAGGCAGGCTCATGTGCTAACAGCTTTCACACTCTCCAGTGGGTCAGGTCAGATTTATGGAAGAGAGCAGTTGTGTATCACTGTCTGCTCTCCTGAGCACTGGAGAAATTCAGGGAAGTTTCTGGAAGGCCAAGGTGGGAGGAAGAGGAGAGCCAGTGGCCGGTGGGCCATGCCGAGTCCCAGAGGTACCATGCTGAAGAAACTGCAAGGAGCTGGAGCAAATGCAGTGAGAAGCAGGAACAGCATCTCACCCCACTGACATCACCAAGAGCTGGTGACAGCAGCAGTGGGGATGCGGATAGGAGCAGGCAGAGCAGCGAAGGGACAGTGAGCCTTACAGGATGGAGGGGCAAGGGACATCATCCTGAAAGCGTAAGCAGAGCATCACATGGCGGGGGATTATTGCAGAATTTTGTGCAATGTGAATGAAAAACATCCCCGGACACTGGAGCCAGCCAGTCTGCAAGGCCCGATTACTCCATCAGGTGGGGAAAAGAAAGCAAGAGGGGACAAAACATAGGGGAAAGAAGGACAAATAGCAAGTCCCTGCCCTGGCTCACTCCTGGCTCCCCAGCCAGGGGACAGCAAGGATGATCCCTGCAAGACAGCCTGTGGCACAGCTGAGGCTCCACTGGCGAGACCCGAGCCCACTGCTCCCAGAGGATTCACCAGCACCGGACTCGGGCCTTCTTGGTCTCCTTGGAGACGTTCAGTACATGTGTAGGTGGAAAAGTGGGAAGGCTGAAGACTTCATTAATGTAAAACAAGAAAAATAGTCCCTTTGCAAGATGCCTACACGGAAGGAGGGAAAGAGCCTTCCCTACTCCTACTGTGTATGCTCTCTGAGTGATTTAATTAATACCTATTTAATTAAGGAGTCAGATACGCTTCAGGTTTCACTTGCTTCTCCAAGTTGCAAAGTCTTTCATCTCAGTGCAGAACTGCTGGGAAAGGTTTGACATCAAGGACTGCAAACTCGGATCCATCACCCCCCAGTAAAAACTTGTTATTTTATGGCCTAGACCCATCTTTTTATTTTTGAAGGGACATTCAGCAGCCTGGGGGGCTGAAGAACTACCACTGCCGGCCAGCACGCCAGGGCAAGCGGGGAGGAGAGACCTTACACCGCATTCTGGCAACGAGCCCTCCTTTCAAATTTAATAACAAGTCTCCACTGGATCAGAAAAACTCTTTAAGGGTGGATGTGATTTCCAACAGAGCTCGGTGCGATGAA
This sequence comes from Athene cunicularia, assembly GCF_003259725.1. Taxonomy (NCBI): domain Eukaryota; kingdom Metazoa; phylum Chordata; class Aves; order Strigiformes; family Strigidae; genus Athene; species Athene cunicularia. The sequence continues at coordinate 8,727,836 of NW_020799116.1, forward strand.
GGTAAAATCAAGATTTTGCATTTCAAGCTGGTCGGAGCTCAGCACACCCCTAAAATCTCTAAAACCATCCATGTCCCCATGAGGGGTGCGAAGATCTGCCAGGCATGGGCATGCACCAGGGCGGGTGTGCATCTGTGTTCCCACACACAGAACCACCCCCGCTGTCGTTCAGCATCAAGAAACAGAGGAGACCCTACAGCCTACCAATTAATACAGTGCAACAAAGGAAACATTTATGCAGAAAGTGCTAAGTATGGTTAAAAAAAATGTTATTTGTATTGAATTAGCTTATTTAGCTGTTAAAGCATCTTCAAGGGTGGGCAGAAGCAGCAGAAATAAAACCTACAAGACTTTAAGGGGATGGGCAACAAATACCTACTTAACAGGGGTGTTGTATGGCTTATTTAATTAATGAATACTTGTAAAGCACTCTGAGTTGCTCAGACAAGAAGCGCTATACAGTACAAGCGCAACATATTATTATATATTATTAAGACTGGCTCTGCAGAAGAATAATTCCAGGTAAATGTGCAATCAAATGATCATTTTAGTTCCCAGTAATTAGATTCAATAGGCCAAAAAAAACACAGAAGCCTTTCTTTAATCATACACTAAACAATCAGAACATCCCTAACCTTTCAAGCTACAGCCTTTTTGAATAAAACATCATCAACTTATAGATATTATTCCAAAAAGAACCAGTCACCATATGTGTTGTCTCTTTGAAATACAGTTGCTATAGCAGACCCTGCATGCATTTCATGTGATATGATCATATTCTATCCGTTCTGGCAGCTGAGAGGTTGCACAACTAAAATTGGCTGCCAGAAATTTTTGAAGATTCCCAGAACAAGTAGCCGTGCAAGAAATGCCTGCTTTTGACTCGAGCTGGCCATGAAGCTCTGTGCAGCTCAGCGGGGTGGCCGCTGCCACCACGAGCCCTTACCACGGCTGACCCCACGCCGATGAAGATCTCTGCCCTCGGGCGCAGGCTCACAGCGGGAAGGCTCTGTCCCTGCTTCAGCCCCCCCTGCACAGCACCCACACCCTCACACCCCCAGCCTTGTTCAGGCTCTTCACTCAAGGTGACACCTATACCACCCTGCTTCATGTCCACCTGGCACTGGTCCTGGGGTTGATACCTGGTGGGACCAGTGATGGCAAGAGGGAAGGACCAGCATGGAGCATGGAGCTGGGGGGAAGGAAAGGATTAAAAATAATGAGAGTAACAAATGAGTTGGCTGGAAGGAGCATCACGGATACAAGGAGATGGGATGGACAGAAACGGCAAACGGAGAAACACGGAGGGGCAGGCACGGGTGAGATGGCAGCAAGCTGACAGCTCAGGGGATTGCAGCCTGAAATGGCATTTCCCATCTCTCTTCTCTCAAGATTTCGCTCTTCCACTTATCAATAACTGACGGCGACAAAAGCTAAGCATCAGATGAGCTTGGGTTTAAGATGTGGAGGGTTGTCTGTAGCTCAGATCTGGTCCCTACTGAACATCTGCACTAAGTAGCTACTGTGTCCTTGGTGGTATCCTAAAGTCCCTCCTCCTTTCTACGTTACCCTGCTCAGCCTTTCCTCCTTCTCAACTTGGACCAAGAACCACCCCTGCCATTTCAAAGTCTCATCCGCACTGCTTACGCATGACGGGATGTGTAGAAGAAAGACGTCTAGCTCAGTCCGGGAAGCACCAGCCCTATTTCCTCTTACATGCAAAGTATTTCAAGCCCATTTGGAATGCCATCGTGGAGTTAGTTTGCTGATGTCGGTTCAAGCCCAGTGGACACCTGCCCTCATTATGCTGGCACATCCCATTTAATTCAAGCTGACAAGTGCTGCACTTCTACCCCCTTCTCTGGCTCCACGCAGCAACTGCTCCTCCGTGGAGCCCATTGCTGGATGCTGGCGTGGGAGCCCTGCTGAGGCTGCTGATGCTGCACTGTGCTCAAGCGAGGATAGACAGGGAAATTAATTTGAGAGTGAAGTCAGTCCCACAACCTTCATCAGCACGGAGATTCGTAAGCAGGCCTGTACATTAATAAAGCTTCCTGTGGGAGTAGATGTTGCCTTTGATTTGCATGTGAATTCAATGCTAGTGAGAAGTGCCAGACTGTCAGACATGGAGACCAAAGTCTCTTATCTTTCCAAAAGCTTCTGTAGCAGTTTCCCCACATTTCCTTAATCATCTGCCTTGTCCTCAACTTACTGAACAGGCAGTAGAGAGTAAAGCTGGACTCGGTTCAACTCCTGCTGCTGCCAAGTCCTGAAACAAGGGTGCCAGGACTGTTTACTGCTAGCCAACAGCTCTGTGAACGTGGCCCTCTCCTCACGAGCAGGTGCTCTGACATCTCCAAGCTCTTTTCACACATTCCTCCCCACTGCCATAGTTACATCCTAAATCTCCACCACGTGCTTGCACTTCTGCAGGCGAACAATTGCTGGGGGCCGCAGTAAACCAGCTCGTGTTTGTGCATCCAGTCAACTGCATGTTCCTTCACAGGACTGGCAGGTAGAGACACCAAGAGCCCCCCAAACCACAGAGATGTTTCAGATATATGGGCCCATGATTACCAGCGGCCATGTTACATGGCACCTATCCGCACTGCTCGAAGAGCCTGCAAGCCTGGACACAGCTGCTTGGGACAACCCGACCCAGATGCCAATCCTCACCTCCAGCAGCTAATCACACAGCATCAACAACAGTCTTCATCTCTGCACTGAAATACAAATAGGTAACATTCCCACTTACTGAAGGAAGAGAAAGAAAAGCATCCCCTAGCAAGTGCACCTTCTGAGTGCCATGGGTTTTGGTCACTATCAACAGGGATTTGAAAGGATGACATCAGTAAAAAGCTCACTACCGAGAGAGTCATCTTGAGTCTGCTCCGTGTATGCCTAAATGCAAGATACAGTAAATGAACTCCTGAGCTATTTTCTTATCCATTAGGAAATCACCCAGAGATAAGGAGATTTTCTGACGTAAAACGGAGACCAGTAAAAAGGCAACTGAAACACTGTACTTCAGGGACATTGCACAAACTTGGGACAATATTTGAGACCAACATTGGGTGAAACGTAACCCAGGAGAAATCTTAACAGCACATTCACCATGAGATGAATCAAGCCTGTTTCATTCAAAGATGCCACAGAATAAGTGGGAAGCCCCACCAAAAACCCCTCTCCCTGTGCTTGGGGAAGTGGCAACCATTTAATGTTTCCCAACTAGTTAAGCACTGAGGCGGGGTGGGGGGGGTGGTGAAGTATGCATTTGAGATGACCAACACAATTTTATTGCAAGATAGACAGAACGTGACTCGTTTACCCAGCTGTTGTTTGCCCAGAACATCCAGCACTGCTACCACCCCAGTTACTGTTGTAATTCGACATTTTCACCCAAGCGGCTCAGTCTTTCAGTTTCATCATCCCCTTTGGGCAAGTTCTGCTCAAAGGGTGAAAATGTAGCCCTGCCTCTGACTTCATGTGGCTAGAAACTCTCGATTTGGGAAGGGGGCTGGGGAAGGGAGATACACTGGAAAAAGAAGGTAGAACTTTAAAAATAGAAGTGCTGCTTAAATGCCATATACTTGCTTACAGTGTTAGTACATAAGGAAAACAGTAACAGGATCCAGTCCTATGGAGCCTCTTGCTAACTTGTTCCACCGCTGCAGCCAGTACAACAAGGCAGCAAGTCTCCAACTGTTTTTCCATCAGTCTGTTTCTATTGAAGAAAAAGAGCTCAAGCTCCTCCCTTCCCATCTGCTCCAACCAATATTAATATCAATCAGCTATTAATGAAATATGAAGACCTACAGCTATAATGGGCCTGACTCTTTAACGCCAGGAGAAACTTGTTGCTGCACCTGAGGTTTATCAGGCATGGAAAACCTGATCTAGGGAACAGCAGGATGTGTGGAAAGGTGTGTACATAGGAGGGTGGGGAGAGACCAACAGACACGAGGATGCAAAAGAATCCAGTATCCTGTCTGACTGCCAGTTCCCAGGGCAGTTGTGCAGTAATTGGCTGCCTCCGAAATGGAGAAGCATGCAGACAGAAGTTGCGAGAAGGGCACAGAACAAAATCCCATGTTGTTTTTACAGATTCCTAAGGGTTCTGGGCCCTTCCAGGTGGACAAAGCTGCCCATCAGGAAAGCAACTTGAGAAAGGAAGAAGGAAGTGTTCCCAGAAATCAGAGATGATCCCGCAGCCATCTGAAGTGTCCAAGCAGTAAATCTGGAAAGTTACTTGCCAGCCAACATCATCATCTGTCCATTATTTCAGTTATGGTCATTAAAAAAACAAAACACAACACAACAGGCAGAGAGAGATGAGACAGAAGGTATTTTAAGGGCAAAATTTACCCTTGGAGAAAACATAATGCTACTTCAGCCTCAGACCCCAGAAGCGAGACCTTCTGTGTTGACCTCTGAGCAGTAACGGATAGCTGGATCCTTACACAGCTAAGATTGTGGCCAAGCTTTCCCCACCGTGTTTTAGGCAAAGCGTGGCTTTGCAGCATCAGGCATCCAGCTCTCCCACCACCTATTTTTCCCAAGTTTCATGACGGCTTTAGGCACTGAGGGACCGCCTGGTCGCAGCTAAAGGGGCCTCTCCCAGCAGAGGCATGGCCCACCTCTCAGAAGGGTTTTTTGCTTCCATTTAGTCTCGCAAGGCAAGTACCTTTGTTTCTTCCGGGTGGGACGAGGGGGGAATTAGACTCAGCCAGCAATCTCTCTTCTTTCTCAGCTCCCATCTGTCCTCACACCCCGCTCCACTCCACAGCTGCTCCCAGCAGAGCGGCAAGATGCAGCTCACAAGCTCGGAAGCCCGGATGCACCCGAGCTTCAGAGCTGCTTCGTGTCTCTCCCACTCCTGCCTCCTCTATCTCCTCTCCTGTGACACCCTCTTCTCCTGGAGCAGCAGATGTAGAGGAGCGGTGGTAGGAGGCAGACACATTGGAGGGGAGCCCTGCTGCAGCTCTCCTCCAACAGGCTGAGGAGCCGCACAACGTGTGGAAACCGGCAAGGAGCAGAGCAGTATGCAAAAAGGAAAAAAAATAAAAAATAGTGCAAAGCGACAGCAGTGGGTAGTGCTGTTCCTCTGGGAGGAACAGAACAGGGGGAGGTGAGAAGAACCAACTAGAGAGAATAGGAAAGGAACCAAAATGAAGAGGAGGAATAAAATGTAGATGCAAAAAAGAGAAGCAGATGTTCTTGCAGCACTTATTCCCTCTGACATTCGTACCCAGCTCTTTCATCTTCCTCCAGAACTGGGAAACGAGCTGCTATGTGCTCCCTCCCCGCTCCCACCATCCTGACCCTATGCACCACACACCAAAATGAGCCAAGGCCAAGAGCCCCAACACTTTCCCGGCACCACAAGTAGGAAGCCTGAGGATAACTACAGGCAGGACATGGGGCTCTGCTATGGGACATGACCAGGATCCAACATAACCTGGGGGAATCAGCCCTGCTGTCCAGCCTCCTCGCCAGCCTTGGATTCAAAACACCCCTATCTATCCCCATCTCATCCTCTATTTCCTTGTTTCATTAAATAATCTTCCTCCATCTACCCCGTACTCAACTCTGCTCCACATGGGCAGCAGAAGGATGCTGTGAGCTAGGGGAGATGCTGCTGGTTGCCTATACCCAGAGCCTCACTTAGCTGCAGCTCCTCTGCAAGGCTTAGCTCCATCCAAGGGGCTACCAGCCAGCTCGTCAAAGGGGAGAGCTTCAAAAACAATCCTTTACTTGAATAAAATGATAAGCTGGCCCTAAAGGCTTTGTTTAGATGCAGCACACTGATCTAGCCAAGTGACTAATGGGTGATTCCCATGCTGGAAAAAGAGAAGGGACATGGAGGTCCACATGTACAAACCCCAGCTCACATCCTGTCCCTGACGAGATTGGGGCAGGCTTGGAGCAAAGGAGCTGGCAACATGCCTCATGCTGAAGCATCTCCTAGAATAGTTCAGTTGTAAGGAAAGAAGATGAGTCTTTATTTTTCTTCCAGCAGGCTTAGTTTCTTTCCTCTGGAATAGATCCTGGCTACCAGTTGAGGAGATCCCCTCCAGAAAAAGGCACTGGAAACAGAAACCCTTTCTTCCAAACCCACAGGGTGGAGTTGCCTGTGCCCCAGCACTGCTACGCTTGGTCCTCGTGGGTGCTGAGGTTACTTCTGCCGGCAGGATGATGACCAGACTTGATGCTCTGGCCTGCCACCCCACAGCCCATCCCATGGTCAGTAAGGTCCCTGCCTGATATCTCCGTTCTGCAGCAGTGGGGACTCAGCCCCACACAGGGAGACAATGGGGATTTGCCTCCAAAACACCTGAGTTTAATTTTGTAATTATTCATGAGTTCCACCAGCTCGGAGGGAAAGGTGGTTGAGGTATTTTCTTCAAATACCCAGAGACACAAGCAGGATGGAAGGGGGCAGGCAGCAAGAGGCAGCAGGGTAGGAGGTCAAACTCAGCAAACGCCAGAAAGCGGCAAACCCCAAACCAGCGTCAACGGCTAGAAAAATCCTGTTCTTGAGGCACAAGCTAAATCCTCAGGTGGTTACACTGTAAAAACACCTTCTGTCCCCTCTCTTTAAGAGTCACAGTCAAGACTCATCAAACCCATTTAAAAAGCATCTGGCAAAAAGTTCCCAAACATTAAAAATGGCTCTCTTTATTTTGGCATGTCAAGATTCACAGCATGTAGCGGTCTGTACCAGCAAGAAAGGAGGGATGGGCCAACACATCCTGGTAAAACGAGAAAGGATACAAATCTTGGCTCCCCGCGCAAACTGAACCAGAACTGAACTATGTCTGAGTGATGAAAAAAATCTTATGGGATTTCCAACTCGTTTCTGTAGGCTCGAGATCAGATTCTGAACTACTGTGTTTATCCAAAAGTGAACCAGACCTTTGAATATTTGGAGGACTATTCACTGCTGAGCCGCGTTTTTCTTGGATGTCAAAAGCACGGGAAGTTCTCATATTTTTTAACGGAGAAGAGAAGAGGGCTAAGGTGGGGGGGAGAAGGAAGAGGGCCTTTTTGTTGCTACAACATAAATAGTATATTGCATACAGCTGCTTGCACGCTTCCCTGTGTGGTCAACAAAACAGGGAACATATTTTAAGCTTGTTTTCCAAAACACTGTATGACAAACTTGTACTCAGAGGCCCATGAAATAAAGCCCCTGACTGTGGACATCTCACCACACACCATCAGATGCTCACTGCTGTTGGATGAATGAAGGAAGCAAAATGTTGGAGCAGTCCAAAACATGGGAAACTTATGCTGCAAATCACATCTCTGCACTTCAAGCCTATGGCACAACCTAATTTAGAACAGCTTCTAAAAACCTTAATTTTAAAAGCTTCTGGTAAAGCAAAAATAGGCGAAGTTCAGATGGAGGTGACAAAAATGATTAAAGGCCTTGGCAGATACGAGGAAAGATTGATAAGGGTGGGAGTGTTTAGTTTAGCGAGAGATGAGTAAGAAGGGTGATGATAAAAGTACACAAATTGTGACTCGGCCTGAGAAGGTACATCTGGAGCTATTTGCCATTTCTCATAACGCAAGAGAAAGGGGACATTGAATGAAGTCAGGAAGCAACAACAACCAAAAAAAATTTAGAGCAGATAAAGGGATTTTAATTTATTTACTTATTTCTTAATACACAACTCATAATTACTCCCTGGAACTTACTGTCACAAGATATCACCAGTGCCAAGAGCATGGGGAGGATGCAAAGAAAGGACTAGACACTTGCACAGATCATAATGAGATAAGTTATAGCTACCTTTGGAAAGATAAAAATATAAATCAGGGTACAAATGTTTATGCTTCAGGGCACAAGCTAACCTTTAATCATTGGAGGCTAGGAGGAAACCTTCCCCCACGGACAGGTCCTCCCTTCACAGGCTTCTGCCCAAGGACTACAGATGGGGCCACAGACCCTGTGTCTGATGGGATGCAACCACTCCTGCACCCCTGCCTTCTCAGGTACCTCCACCCTGTACCGCTGACCCCAAAGCCCGTTCCCCAGTCCATCCTGAACCCCCTTGACTCTCAGGGAGCCGTCAGGCACAGGGTGGCTGGCCACATCCCTCAGCCCAGCCCCTGCCCACGTCACCTGGCCCCAAGCTGCTCATTTCCTCTTTCTTTGCATCACATTTAAGTTTCAGGTCCTTATTTCACCAGCCCTTCCTCTCCCTGGTATTTTGGCTGCCCTTTTTTCCTCCGTCAAAACTAAACCCACAGCTTCAGTCACTCACTTGGGCTCCCCACCAAGTGCTGATCCCCTGGAGCCAGCGAGTGAAGCATCCACCTCCTCCTCCCCGGACCCACCAGCCACGTGCATACTTGAACGCAACTTCAAGAAGTTGGGCAAATTTTCCTTTTTTTGATCTGAAGCCATTGCGTAGAGGGAACCTACATCCCCAAGGAGGAGGACAACCCTCCTGCCGATATAGAACCTGCGGGGCAGCGGCAGTCAGGCGCTATTACGGACCGCAGAGCTCATCAACGCGCTGGAACTGACATGCGATTCGGGGAGACAAAGAGAGATTTTGAAAGCAAGTCAGTCTATTAAATTTATACCTACCTGCACAATGTGAAACAAACCACATCTCCGTTTCCTTTCATGTGCATGACAGTCTTAACTTGTTTCTTTTAATCCCATAAAAGCAGCTAAAGCATGCAACATGCTTCCCAGAGATGAGGCAAACCTGTATTTTACTTCCTGACAGTGATTTAGTTTATAGGTTTTTTTTTCCAGGGAAGATAATGAGCATTGTCCTAAGCTGGTATTACAAAGGAAATACTACACACTACATGCTAGACACCTGGCATTTAAAAAAGAATCACATAAACTGACGCTGTCTGTAACGGACCAAACACAGCTGCAACCCCTCACACTGCACAGAGACCAGTATCGGCAGCAAAAAGATCCCAGCAGCACTCTCCAAGGTTTTCTTCAGAAGTCAGCGCCCTTCTACAAATTCAAAGTGTCTCTCATTTAGTCAATCGTACCCCAAGTAGGACTGGGGAGAGGACCAGGGATGTGCTGAGGCAGAAATGACTACGTAATAAATCCAGCAAATCCTAGAGGGGTGAAGCAGTAATCCATGGAAACGTTCCACACAAGAGGGGGTTTTTAAGTGCCTTTAATTTCCAGCTGCAAACCCAATAAGCTGCCAGAAGGCGGACACCACTGAACACAAGGGGTTAATGGCCTTGCTAAAGAAAATGATACACATAATTTCCTTTTATCATAAAACAATAGTTTATTATTTTCTGTATATCTGTTAAAGGGCACGGCCTTCTGAGTGGAAAACAAAACACAGCTTGGTCACATGTTTATTTGCTTCAGCTACTCCCTTTCCCTTCTGATAAATAATCAAACATGCCATCCAGAAAAAACAAAACCAGTGAGCTGGGAAATTTGATGGTCATCAAATAGACTAAGATACCAAGAAAAGCAGCCCACTGTTCCCACAGTGAGTTTTCTGCCCCACACCTACACTAACATCTGAGTAAATAACTTCAGTCACTCTTTCCATTTTCCCCATGCAATTACTCCTACTGTTAAACAAATTGTCCTTAAGGCAGTTGCAAACACCATTTTTTTTTCTGCAAAGTAGAACAACTTCTGAACATTAAAAAGCCAGACTAGCAATATATTTTAAAAATATGTTTGTTGTACTTGCGGTTTGGCTGAACACACAGCTTGATTTCTTTCTCTCCTGCTCTCTTTTCTAGGAAGATGGGGGTTTACAGTTTAAACTTTTAAAGTGTATTTGGATCTCGGAGAAGCAGGAAAGCCTCAAGGAGGATGGGTTTTCTCCATAGGGCAGGCAGCATATTTTCCATTTTCTCTTACGTTTCATACTATATGAGTACCATGAATGCTTACCAAAAAAAAAGTTACCTGCTATTTCAGTGGACTTCTGACGGGAGAGAAATAACTGAGAAATATCAAATAGTTTTTTAAGCCACTTCAACAGAGAGGAAAAAATCCAGCATACATGTTGCAACACGGATTACCCAGAGGATCTACGCTATCTTCCAACAACCCCTGAAGACCATTCATACAACAATCATTAATACTGAAAAACTGCAGAGAAAATCCCTCACGTGAGAAGTTAACAACCATTACCCGGTGTGAGCACGCTTTCCCTTTCCTTTTGTAGTACCAGAGGTCTAAACAATAGTAATATGAATGAGATAATAGCCATGCTTGTCTCAGCAGCCTGATTTTTATTAGCATGAAATTGGTACAAATATTAGCAAGGCTGGTTCGCAAGTGGTGCCGGAGCCACGATGCAAACAATTTGCGGAAAACAAAAAGCGACTTGGCTGGCTTGCACCTCTCTCTTTCGCTGCCCAGAACAGCAGCCACGTTTCCTTTTTTTTTTTTTTTTTTTTTTTTTTACTTTCAACAAGACTATCTGGCAAACAGCTACATACCATGATTTTTTTTTATCTTTTGTTTTTATTTTTTTATAAATAGTGTTAAAATTGTCCTAATGTTTTCCAGTAAAAGCATAGAAAATTCAAAAAACATGTAATAGAAGTATTGGAGATGTATGACAGCTGACCTCAGGCTTTGCTCCCTTAGAATCAAAAGCAAAAGCTTAAGCCTTGATTCCCCATAGTCTAGGTGGATCCTATCTTTGGGGTAATTCTCTAAAATACATACAGGAAAAATATCACCCTTGTGACCATGGAGGCCTTTATATAGCCATTCCTAGTTACACCAGCTACTCTGCACATGATGGATAGCCACACAGTGGTACACCAGGCATGTAGGACATTTGATCCTGTTGCCAAGAAACAGTCAGTCCTACGGAATGGTTTGGTTTCCTGACTTGTGTATGCAAGTATTTTGTGTACATGGTAAATGTCACCTTGTTAAAAAGGAAAACTAAAAGTGTTTTTCAAAATCAGGTATGCACCCACCTTGCGAAAGTGGCTTCTAGTTTTCTGTATAGTTGTAGAGGTTTCATTTGCTGAAATGATGAAAACACTCACCTCTTGCTGTAAAGACACGACTAACATAGTGTTTACAAAAATCTTTTATAATCACAATCTGGATTTCTAGTTGTGTGTCCACACAGAGATTAGGTTAGGTCAGAAGAAACAAGAAAGAATTAAGAGTTGCCCAGGCATCAAACAGAACTTGAAACAGACGTAACAGATAATAAGTTAAACATTAGATACACATTTCTCAATCCACAGAAATAAATTCCAGCTAAAGGAGCAAACATAACCATTTTGTTTCTTACTGTAAATGAAGTGATTTCATCTGGAGTATCTCAGCTGGGGGAAATGGTAGTGAAGCACATATGACAAAGCAAAATTTTATTTGCTATCAGAAGAAGCAGTATTCATGAACAAAAAAAAAA
>NW_020799116.1:8739290-8744329 GCF_003259725.1 Athene cunicularia
TTTTTTTTTTTTTTTTTTTTTTTTTTTTTTGGGGGGGGTGGGGTGGGGTTTTTTTGCCACTTGTGCAAGCGTGAGGAGAAGCCGCAGCACCCAGGGAGCAGCGGGGACAGTGACACACGTCTGCTCCCGCTCCAGAGGGACATCACAAGGCGGCGGGTGCCCCGAAAGAGGACTTAGTCCTCGACACGGTTCTCCGAAGCCGTGCCAAAAAACCCACCCTCGTTGTCAACACCACAGTAAACAACCCGAACCGGCTTCTTTTGCTTTAAACCTAAGCAATTCCCCTCTCCTGCGCTGCCAAGCTGCCCGCGCAAGGCAGCGAGTTAAAAGTTCAGCACTGCCTGCACGCTCCTCTTCTCTGAGCGCTCGCAGAGAAAATGAAGAGTTTAACAGAGTAAGCTCTTACTGTCTGCCTTTAGATTTCCGTCTTCGCGCTGGAGATGTGTTTCTGGCTGTTTCTGTGAAGCGGGGGCTGAAGAATGGTAAAAAGATGTTTGAATAAACAGGAAGTGCTGTGCAGCCGGAGCGCAGGCTGGAGGGAGACGGCGCTGGAGCACTGCCCTTCGCCGGCAGCCACCGGGTCTCTGCCTCCACAGTAGCAACCTCTGCTTTTACTAAATGACAAAGAAACCGCAAAGCATTCCTTCCCTAATTCTTCCCTTGCGAAGTGGTGAGATCGGCTGGAGCTCGCAGGTAATCTCAAAGTTGGGTTTAGCACTACACGAGGCGCAAAAATCTAGCAATTCTGCGTTATTAAATTCCCCCTGCCTGTAAGCAGAAACATGCAGAACTAATTATGTCCCCAACTAGACCAAACAGCAGCAAAAAGCACACCTCGCTTCTGCATCTAGGCAAATTCATATTTGCACATAAGTTCAGCCAAGCTTGACTTTCCTACCCTTTACAGTGCTGTAACTTGCTCTTAAAACCAGCTTGCGAGGCTGGCCGGGCGTCAGAGCTACGTTCTCTTAACTGCATGGATTGAAATATAAACAACCACCCAAAAAATGCAACTTGTCTCGGGCGCAGGACTTGCATCCAGCATCTCTGAAAGCGTGTGTTTAGCATTCAGGCAGATGCTTTCCCTTCTTCGTCGTCTCCTTCCCCTCCCTAAAACAAACTACCTATTTAACTCAAGATGACTAACTAACCGTTTCCCCACCCAATTATCAAAGCCCTGTCTTCTGTCATATTGGTGACATGACACAGATATTGTCAAGAAAAAGTAAACTGGGGCTGGCACTCGAAGGCAGCTCGTGAAGAGATGAGCAGTCGAACAGCCATATTCAATAAAAAAGAGGAACAGGATTCCTTTAGAAAATGTATTGCTGTTGTGGCAACGTGCTGCTGCCGCTGAAGGGACTGATTTGTTATTTAGCATGTAGTCTTGGACTGTCTGTCATTCTGGGTGCTAATGCTCTGCTAAAATAACTCATTGGGAGCTGTCAGTGGGATGTTTACATAGGCCCCCAATCTTTTCTTCATACAAGGAAATTTTTTACTGGAATTCATCTTCTTTTGATCTCACATTCAAAGCAACAGCAGCTTGATAGACATGCAAGTCTGAAAGCAAATCCAGACGCTGAAGATAAACCGCCAGAGTATGACAGGCAGGAGCATCTAAAGCTTATAAAAATGAAGAGAACAGCATGTCGTCTGAGTATTACAATAGCAGAAATCAAGAGACATATTAGGTGGAACTGATCAGCCACAAAAACAGTTCAAAAGGCAGATCATAGAAACAGAAGACTAAGCTAGGAAAAAAAAAAAAATTGGAAAGATCTGCTTTACAGAGGCATCATCTCCTTTCTGAGTACCACAGCATTTCCGCTCCAGCATGTAAACTTAAGGGGGAAAAAAAGAGGTGGGCTTGTGCCGTCTTCTACTAACTCAGCAGTTCTTACCTTCAACTCACCAATTAATTTGCCGAGTGTACATTTCAATTACGTGTTATTCAAAGTGAAATAAAAATACGACACCGTGCCACTTGCATCTAAGCCCAGCCCTCCAAAGCACCACAGGGATGGGGCATCTGTGCTCCTTCATTAGAACCAGGGAATCGCATCCCCTCCCAGGGCGCAAGAGGGGCGCTGGCCTCAGGCCCTGCCACCATTTTGGCTTGTACGTCTTTCAAAGGGCTGAGTCTTGGGATGCTCTTGAGCTCTGCCTCTCCCACCGGTGCAGAAACATTAGCTCAGAAGATAATTTTCTTTAAATTGAATTACGTGTGCCACGGAGTCCACTGCTACGTACTGAAGGCGACACTTGCTGGGAAACAATAGCTGAAACTTTCTCTAGAAACCCATACATTTTTAATTTTTCTTCCCCAAATAAGCTTCTTATTCTAATTGAAGTCAGCAAATATAATGAAAAAGTAATTCTCAAACAATTTTGTACTTAGAGCTGTTTGTTAACAAACACTGAATGAGCAGCAGTGTTAGGTTAAAGGGCAGCAGGATTCCACATTATAATTTAGCCTGCGGTTATTTCTGATTAAGAACACCCTCCGGGACAGCAAAGCAAGATCTTCTTTTGCAGCAGGCATAGCTTTTAAAATTAGCCTCTTCTCCATAATAAAAACCAACAGGAAAACTGTGGATTTAAAACTGTATTAACCAATTTGAAGTGGGTACAATCAGTTTATGTCTTGCTTTCTGCAAAACACAATTCCCTGCCTTAGTCAAGTTACAAATGTAAAAATGCTTCCTGGATTCTGAAACTGTTGTAAGAAAGTCACCTTCTGTCATGCTTATGTAGCTATCTAATGTGCTAAAGGCTGATTATTTATCTTTAAACTGTACTAGTTTAATCTTTTAAGGTCACCACTAATCTGCTCCAACCTTTTAAAAAATAGCAGCTTTCAAGACTTACTGCTGGAATCACTAAACTCAGCGCTGAATGTCACTGTAACGGATACATTAGCCAGAATGAGTGCAGTTTTACAATGTAAACACCAAATATAAATCCCCACCTAAATGAGAAGAAAAATATGATCTCCATGCCAGGAGAAATGTCAGTAAATAAGACCAACGCTGTATTATTTCACACAAATATCGTTCCAAATCACGTTGCTATTTCTCTCTCCTCCTCCCTTCCCAGTGCAAAACAGGCAAAACTTGGGTATAATTTAAAGGATCATTAGGTGCTTTTTCTTTGTCTTTTCCCATTCACAGCAGCAACTTTGCATGCCTGCTGCAAAGCCTCACGACTGCATTTGGAAGTCGCTGCAAGTCCAAAATCCCCCTCGCAGGTTATTCGTGTGTGTGTGCTGCACAGTGGCCCTTCTATAGTCTTTTTTTCTTTTCCCCTAGACTTCTTCTGGACTTGAATGTCACAGTAGACCTTGAATGTGAAATGGCTTCAAGCTAATTGCTTTAATTGCTTGAAGATGTGCAGGCAGGTGAAACCTGATCCCCTTGGCCATTGTAGAGACCAGGAACAACACAGGAATGTTTACACAGTGGTTTGAGTTTAATAGACAGTAGAGCTGAGTTTCAGACAGCTAGCAAAAACACAGCTAATAGGTGACCTCTTAATGTAGTCCTCCTTTTTAAAAACAAAATACAATTTCATTTTATACAAGGCATGTCCCTAAATGCCAAGGTTATCTGCTTGACTTTTTGAGTGAGCATGCACTGCGTTGCACCTGACATTTATACCAGAAACTCTATCCTGAATGCATTTCCCTCTACCTTAAAACAAAAAGCACTTTATGTGTCAGTCACCTTACAAACAGATTAGAGCTGGATGGGGTTTCCTAGTAAAGTGCAGTCATTTTAATTTAAAATTGAGTGGTTTTCACCACTGTCATACTCCTTCTGCCCTGAAAACACATGGCAGGGGGTGTAACCTGAAACACTGCATCCCTGCATCCCCTCACCTGGGCACTCCCACCCTCCCAGTGGGGACCAGCACAAGCCCTCTGTGGGGGCTTCTGGAAAGGCAAAGTACAACTTTTAACGACTTTTACTGCTTTTCCAGAGCTTCCAGTACATTTGCTACACACCATGAAGATACGGACTGGCTGCGATGCACTTTTCCAAAGGCGCAGCTTGGTTTCCATGCACAGCACAAATTCAGCAGCTCTTCCTCAGGCAAAACTCCTCCTGACTGAGAATTGCAGCATTTGGGGTCACTGAGAATCGGGCTTGCTTTCCAAGAATCATGAGGTAAGTAAAACACACTTGAAACCAGCCAAAGACTGGTGAGCAGGTATAGCACAAGAGTAGAAAACAAAGCTGAAAGAGTGATTTTGGCAGTAGCATAAAGGTATTTACTGTAGGTCTAGTCCAAGAAACAAACACTGAAACCAGGTAATACCTAACATTCACTTTCCTGGCACTGGCACTTTGAATTTTGTTGCCAATCTTAAAAAATGGTTAAAATCGCTTGTATTGGGTGAATATTAGCAGGGAAATGACATGTATCACCTCCCAGACAAATAGGAATAAATATTATAAACGAGCATTTATGTAGGAAGGAAAAAGGGAAGGCGGTCTGAAGAACAAGACTGGAAAACGCACAGAGGCAGAGGAGGGGAAGCCAAACTAGACTGTATTTAGTACCAGTGATTAAGGAAAACAACTCCCAACACCACAGCCCTGCAAGTAAAAGGCATTTCCAGTCTGATCTTTGCAATTCTGCTCAGAAAGTTTCTAATTCTCGAGTACCTTATGCTGAAACTACCACCCCCCTTCGGCAGAAGCAAACAGAAGCAGGAGGAAGGCTGCTCCAGCCCCTTCTGGATACAACCGTGGTTCGCAGGAAGACAATAGACGCTGATGCTGTGCTCTACCTTGCCTCTTACTCCCAATTCTCAGAAGCAAATGAGTAACTGATCTTAAATAATACAGAACAAAGGGAACAATAGGAGCTAGAAAGCAAGCCGGGATACTTGGGAACATGCCTCTTTCTGTTGAGAGACAATCTCCCCAGCACACACCCATGTACTGAGCCATTGCCCTGTGTCCCCCACATCCAAAAAGCTCAACTTCCAGCAACCATGGGGTTTTGGGACAACACCCACCCTCCCCCCCCCC